>NW_023270426.1:67521616-67593180 GCF_011800145.1 Mirounga leonina
TTTCTTTCTTTCTTTCTTTCTTTCTTTCTTTCTTTCTTTCTTTCTTTTTTTCTTTTAGAGAGGGAGAAAGAGGTGGGGAAGGAGCAGAGGGACAGGGAGAGAATCTCAAGCCTACTCTATACTGAGCGCAGAGCCCTATGTGGGGCTCAATATCATGACCCTGACATCATGACCTGGCATGACCTGACATCAAAACCAAGAGTCAAATGCTTAACTGACTGAGCCACCCAGGTACCCCTGAAGATATTTTATATTATTAATATTTTAATCTCTGAATTAAATATTCTCTATGTAATTTATTGTTTCTCTATTTTCCCATTTTTTTAGAAATAAGTAAACAGATTGTGTTCCCTTTCAAACTGTATCTCTGAACTTATTTGAAGAAAATAGAAGTTAAAGAAATATGCACTAGTTGGGGTGCCTGGGTAGCTCAGTTGGTAGAGTATGGCACTCTGGATCTCAAGGTTGTAGGTTTAAGCTCCATATTGGGTGTAGAGATTACTTAAAAATAAAATCTTTAAAAGAAAAAACGAAATAGGCACTACATTCTAGATGCTGAATAGATGCTCAGTCTAGTGGAGGATAATTATACGGAATAAATATATTTTTAAAAGACTTAGGTAATTTTAAATGCAATGACGAATTATCTGAATTTGTTTAAATTTATATATTTACAATAAAATATGTTACTTATAAATTACGTAATACTTAAAATTAAATTTCATACTACATATTAGTTATATAGAAATCTTATATAATTATATGATTCTACACAAAAATATTAAAACTACAGTATTTAGTAACTAAAACATAACATCAATGTTATTATTAGTTACTGTTGTTTTAATTTAGGATAGTCCAGGACTTTGCCAAAATTTAGAATTTAATGTACTATGAATAAGAGTAAATAAATTTTGCTTTCTAAAGGCCATAATTATAAAAAATGAAAAACTATATTTCCTGCTGAATTGAGTGTTCACTCTTTTAATTGAATTCACTCCTAGGTCAGAGCACACTCTTCTAATGTAAGTCATTACAAATTCCCCTGATGGCAGTATGAAACATTTAAGGAGCTTGAATAGACTCAATAGGAGAGATGTAAGCAACCAGACAAGTGTCATCATGGCCAATCTACCATCCTAAAATAATCCATTTTCAAGAGATTTATAATTGTGTGTATTGATTCAAAAATTCTTTCATCTCAGAGAAAATAACCACATTTACTTTTCTTAAAAACTACTTTAAAACTGTTTCTTCAGAAATATATTTTCCAAGTATCAATGATTTCAAATGTCAAAAAATTAAACTTTCTACAGGTAGAGTTGTGATAAATTGAAAGATGGATGAACTCAGTAAATGAAACAGTAAGTGAAGAAGAAATGAATTTCATTGTTTCCCAATGAGGTTGAGTTAATGTCTAATTGAGATGATGTATTTTCATGTTTCTCTTCTCCAAATTTGACAAGAATGTATTGATTTGGATTTTTCCCTGAATATGCATGCATATGAATATTTTTCCTTCAAGTGCAGTTGAGCCCACTTTGCCAATGCAGAAATACTTCTAATTCTGAAATCTTCAGCGTTTTAAAGATATGAGTTTGAAGTGAATCCAACTACAACTTTTTGTTTTGAGGCTAGCCCAACAGCCTATATCCAGTGTGATATTTCCTTATCATTCATTCACTTTCATAGGTGTCATTAGCCCCTGTAGTTTTGATAAAAGATGGAAAGCATCTTTTATCACATGTGGATTTGTGTCTTTGGAAGTTTACCAAACATAAAGGAAGAATAACAACAACCAAATCTAAAAACCAAGATTACAGAATTGGCTCCACTACTTGCTTACTCTATTACCTTCAGTAATTTGTCTCATCTGGCTTTCAATCTATTTCTTGCATAGAAAGCCATGTAAATAGGGATCTGATGATTTTTTAATCTTTTTAAAATTCATTAAAGAATATATTTTTTTCTTATTTTATATTTGGATGGGTTGGGGCAGGTTTTGTTGCTTTGCCTGTTTTATTTCCAATTTAGACAACTATATAGCTAATAGTTTGGAATATTTGACATCCTTTTCAGTGTCATTCTTTTTCATTCTTCAAAATAAGCCTTTAATATTTTTTTTTTCAGTTTCGAAGCTTCTTTGAAAGTTACAGTATTCCTTTTTTATTTTGAATGGTTTATTTGGATTGATTTTTAGAACTCACTAATGTCTTTGTGTTTCTCAGTTTAGTGCCATTATAGCCTTCATTTATTTTTCCTTCCTAATTCTAGCCCATTTATCATATATTCAAAATACCACATATCTCTCCCTGAATGCTGAATAATGTCTGCTTGTAAATTTCACAAATCGAACACAAAAGATATTTTTAGCTTACAGAAGATATGAAAATCACTGATTATGTGAAAGGTTAAAAATTTATAAAGCATGTCAAGTATCATGGACATTTCATGGGGGGGATTTTGCTCTTTTTAGTTTGCACAAATACATACAGAAGTCTGTAGAAGCTGGGCTAAAACACTGAATGATCAGGACCCTCAGAGCACAGGCATCTATCCACATTCATAGATGCAGGGACTCTGAAGAAGCACATATCACAAAACTACTGTTGACAGTTTGGACAGTGGGGACTTGCTCCAACTGGCGCTGAAAAGGCATCGCAAAGGGAGAATGTACAGGGTGTACAAGGGCCCAAATGTCCATCATCTGTCAACCATCCTCTCTCATCTCTGACTTGGGTTCAGTTCATTTTATCTTTGGGACTCAGACACCATGACTTCCATGGCATCTGACAAAAACCCTACCAGACTGGGAAAATAAAAATAAATTTTTATAGCTGAACTTACAAATCACTCTTAGGGTCTTTTGAAAAGTCTGTCATTTCTGTTAGAATGCCTGTTTAGTAAGTCCAGATGTGCTGGCTGATATTCAAACGGGAGTTACCATTCAGTGTTTGATAAACAATGTGGGTATGTAATATTTCATTCCCTCAACTTGAGTTGTTTTGCTTTACCAGTCTGTTTTAGTAATCAGCCCTTGAGACTTTATGGACAACCTATCTAAGGCATATCTCTTTTAGGTAAAGAGTATTTATCTTATCACTATATGATAGGTAATGGCCCATAACTGCTTAGACATAAAGTTCCATTGTCGATTTTTACCTGATTTTGTTTATGTCTTGTTTTAATTTCATCTATACTATTGGTTCCGGGAAGGTCCTTTGCATCCTGTTTTATATTGTTATAGGCATGAACATAACTTAAGAGTTTTCATTATAACAGCAGAATGGATAGAACCATGGAAATCTTAAAAAAAAATCATGTTGACTCCTCTTTTCCCAAAACTGTATATCGCAAGGGATTACATAGTACTATCTATAAAATAACATGAAACAGAGATTTAATTTCTCTTAGTAAATTTTTCTTTTACAAAGGTTGTTTCTTGGATATTGTGACATGATCTAAGCTTTCTTGCTTGTTTGCTGTTGTGTATGGATTGCCATTATTGAAAGGAATTTGTGGTAATTTTCTTAGTGTATGATTTACAGCTAGTGAGTATCTCCTTATTTTGTTGAAATCTTTCAGTTAGCCAGCCATGAACATCAATTACTGTTAATTAACATGCAACATCTGAATTCTCTGTTTGGCATTTGATCTTTTTATAAACCACCCAAATTGCACTTTATTGTGATGCTTGGATTTAGGCTCATATCCAGCAGAAAATTTATTTCAGAGTCCCTAAACGTCCTGCTACTTTTATAAACCCAAGCGGTGTTATTGCCTCATTGAACTGCATGAATCAACTTAATCAGCCAAAAACTCTGAGCAGCATGTGGTCCACAGATAAGTAAAAATGGGTTTCCTCACCTTTAGCATTCTTATGATCAATGAAGGTGACAAGCCATGAATAAAAGGAATCAAAGAAAGAATTGACAGAGGGCAAAACACGTTAAGACTGATCAAAGGGAGTTGGAAACAAAGGCTAGGAGTTACAGAGGACAAAGCCATCTGGAGAACAGTTGAGAGTGAGAGTAAAAGTGGAATGCCAAGGTTGATGATAGATACAACTAAACCTTAAAGGATGGGTACGTGCATATTGTCACTTTGAGGAGATGGAATATGAGGAGGTTGATCCTTAGAGGTGGAGGGTTGGAAGTCTGTGCAAAAAGGCATAGACACAGAAAGCAAATGGAATTGTGAAAAAATATGTTTAGACCATGTGTCTTAGGTGACACACAGAAGTCTACAACAGAGTGTTAGCTGTAAGAATTGAAAGGAATGGCAGAGAGAAGATACACAGAAAATAAGAGCAGATAAGTAAGGTAAGCCTGAAATTGGTTTTGTAAAGAAAATATGAATTCGATTTTTGAAATGCCAAATTTGAGATGAAAATGGAATAGCTCTTAGTTATTTTAGATAAAGGATCAGAATCCAGAAAACTTAAAAACAAGAACAAAGATCTTGGAGTTGAGCTTCGAGGTTTCTATGAAATTTTGAGAGCAAAGCTCAGTTAATAATTATACGTGAGGTTTCCTAGAATGCCAAATCCTTTCACAAATGTTTGCATTGAGGAAAATGTCTTTTCCCTCACCAAAGGCTAAATTCCAAAAAACCTCTCCCCCATTCCAGCTACCTGGGAGATACATGCCATAGTTCACAAATTCAAAACCATCACTGAAAAATTAGTTCCAAGTACCCATCCTACTGCCATTATACTAGCAGCAGGCTTTTATGAATTTCCATATGAAATAACACATTCCCATTTGACAGGGACATATTTTCTTTTTAAAAGCACTTATCTCAATATCACATACCATTTATGTCCTTTATGTGTTCTTCCCTTGATTATTAAGAATTAATTTCCACAAGTACTTCATTGTTTACTTATGATACATGTATCAGGACAAATATTTCAATCTCTTATTTTATTTCTTGATAAACACCCTATTATATATTTATTCAGTCATTGGAATAAGAAGTAAAAGTGCTTTTGAAAGAGTAAAAAACAAGTAAATATATAATGGTATATATCTCATTTAGCTTTAGAACTTGTGAAATCTAAATTTATGCTGAAAGGAACTCTGGTTATTTGACATTCACTTGTCTTATAAGCTATAACATCTATTCATATTATTAGGATTAAGTATCAGTGATACCGGATATATTCCAGAATTCTGTAAAAGCTTCATCTTGCTCGAGAAGACTAAATCAAATTCAAACTATTTTATAGCCTTTTGAAGACTAAGGAGGCCCTTATCTGACCATCACCACCTTTAAGTTTGATAGCCTCGTTTCTGGTCTTGAGGATCCTAGGGTGGCTGGGTACTTGCTAGACTCTTAGAATAATGGATTCAATATGGATGCAAATCCTTTCCCATTCCTAACATAGAGAAGTGGACTCATTTATCTCTTCCTCTGAAACTGGGCTGGCCTCGGGACCTGACTGGACCAACAGAATGTGGTGACTGCTGAGGCTTCACCTGAAAAGCTCGGCAGTGTCCACCTTTACCACTTGACATGTCCTCAGAAGCCAGCCCCATGTCAGGCGTCTGTCGACTTTGACACCACCATTCTGTGGAGAGGCCATCTACATGACCCTGCCCAAGTCACTGAGCATGCTAGTTTAAAAATGGGGAGAATAATATCTTCTGTACTTTCTTGATATTCTGAAGATTAATTAATTAGTCAAAATAAGAGTGTTTATATTAGTATATATTTATTTTTTAGTATGTATTTCTGAGCACATGTAGTTTTATGAATATGTATTTAAAAGAAAAACTTACTCTGCAAATACAGCCAGATTCTTTTAGTATTTAAAAAAAAGGCACCCCATTTATTTTTACTAAACATTTTCATATTGGATATGGAAACTAAGTGAATGAATAATAATGAAATGCTCAATGAGGAAAAAACGTTAAGTATATCACCAAAAAAAATAGTGACTGAGTGTTTTGTGACACATGCATTGCATGTGTGTACATGTGTGTGAATATGCCTCATGTATTATGTAAAAATCTGTACAAACTTTACAATAAAGATCTTTGTAAAATGCTATATGATTCTCTCTTGAAACTTTACCTCTTTGTTACATCTCCTTTTTGCTTCCCTCTGTATTTCAAAATACCTGGGTCAGCACAACTATATTCTAGACCATTTTACTGGCATCCTTGTCACTTCAGTTTTATAAACATATATGTTATTCTTTCTCAGGAATCTCATTACTCTGAGTATAGATCTGTTTTTCAGGTTGCTAGCTTAAAGAGTAATGTTTTTTAATTGAGAACAGTCAAGTGTTATAATTAAAGCACAAATAAAAATGATTAGCCACCATCTACAGTACATTACCTCAGTGCTGTGTCCTAATAACAGCTTTTTACATCAGTAAATCCACATAGGAATCTTCAGCATCTTGGAAGCAGAGGTTAGGATGTTGTTTTTGAGCACAGCACAACCCTGACTCAGCACCTCAGTGCCCTGCACACCCTCATCTGTCCTCTAAGTGGAGAAGAGGTGTGGTCCTGGGAAGGTAGCCTATGAAGATACAGGAGGCCTGGGCTTCAGTCCTCACAATTAGTAACTTTTCTGGGTCTGTTTACTCAGTCGTACAATGGAGGATATCATTGCCATCGCAAAGATTTATAATTACAAAATATGAAACACTGCCTATGAACAGGTAGGAACAAGTAGGGTCACATAGGATACTCTAAGATATGGCAGTGACATTTTTAACATAGATCACATGCTGATAGACCATCAAGTTGCTTGGAATGATGCTCCCTGGGTTGGGATCACCATTGATTATCTTATTTCCCCCTCTGCTGATATTCTGAGCAATTTCCACTATCAGAGAGTAATGATATGACCTGAATTGACAAATTATGCAGATAAAGAATAGAACTTTAGGGCACCTGGGTGGCTCAGTCGGTTAAGCATCTGCCTTCAGCTCAGGTCATGATCCCAGGGTCCGGGATTGAGTACCGTGTCGGGCTCCCTGCTGTGTAGGGATCTGCTTCTCCCTCTGCCCTTCATCCCACTTGTTCTCTCAATCTCAACCTCTCTCTCTCTCAAATAAATAAATAAAATCTTAAAAAAAAAGAATAGAACTTTAGGGGGAAAATAGGCCCTGGAGGATATTTGCCTCTTGGATAAGACCCTAGAAGTTTCCAACTTAAAATTTACATTTTTTTATTTCCAATATACACTGGAGTTATTTTCTTGTGTCAGTCTGTGACCTTGAGAATCCATGGATTTAAATGATTTTAGGAATATACTATGTGATAGAATGATAGAAATTTCCACAGCTACATTTACAAAGGCAGTTTATCTTGGCCAAGACTTCTGGCATATGTGGCATTGACTCTGTATTTACCTTATTTGTAAATACCAGAAACCAACTTGAGTTTAATAGAAGAAGAGCTTCATTCTGAGGATTCGAAGAAGCAAAAGGACAAAATATATTTGGGACTCAGAAAGCGACGAGAGTAGGAGATAGAAACGCATTAGGAACTCAAAATATTCTCACTTGTGTTTCTCTTTGTTTACTTTATTACTGTGTTTTTTTATAATCTGGTTTTGGGGCTTTTTGTTGTTATTGTTCGACAGCAACTTTGTCAAAGTACTGGAGGAAAATCATAGTACAGTACTCAAGTTTTTAAATTGCCTTTTTGTTTTTTTAAGAGACCATTATATATTAAAATATAATCCCTTAAAAACCAGTCACATAATACCAATTGCAAATTCTGAGAAGTGGATTCTAATAGTCTTGGGTTAGGTCATCATTTCTTGTGTAGGCATCTGTGGCTTTGGGGATGGGACCCATTGTACTGACACTACCATGGAAGCTCCAACTCTGTGAACTGGTGGGTAGAGACTTAGATTTGATAGAAAAAAGAATGGGATTATTGGCTTGGACTGAACAGTCAGCCTAAAGGTAGTCTGCAGGTCATTATTAGTGGAACCCTAGAAAATTATATTGGTTTGTTCTGTATCAGGATCTCATTTAGACTATCATTATTCTAATATTATTTCTCATACCTTCTTCCTTTATCATTAAGGTTTCACTCAGAGAGAAGTGACCTATTTGATTTCTAGCTGAGAAAGCATGTAATTAAATAGTACCCTTGGGCTCATTCTATTTTCCTGCCTTATCATGAAATAAGAACGAAAGGTCTCCTGAAGGAGAATTAAAGAAAATGCTGATACATAGCAAATGATAGTTATTTTTGCCTCCAAGGACAATCCTCTTTCTACAAAATAAGTGAATGTACTGATTTAGAGAACTTTGCAGGGGGGAAAAAAAAAAAAACTACATAAGCATTATAAATGCTGTCATGTAAGTATTTTTTTTCACTGTTTCAAAACAAAAAGAATAGTAGGTGATTTTCTGTTGTTTCTGCTTCATTATCAGCAGCAGCTGTGCCATCAGGAGCAGCATCTATGACTTTACTAAAAATGACACAAACTAAACATACGCTACATTCTTCGGATTATTTCCGAAATTAGGACTTTTTAAAGGAGACTTATTTTAAGCTTCTATTAAAGATATACAATTATTAAAACAGAAAACTTGTGAAAGAAAATAAAAGATTCAAATGTAAGGTAGAAATCTGAAGGTTATGGCATTCATACTATACACCAAATACAAACTATTTTAATTTTTGAATTTCATTCTTTCTCATATTCCCTTACCTTTTATATGTACTTGAAGATGAGCAAAATTGAAAAGAATGTTAGTAGTGAATTAACACAAAAATATTGCTTATAAGGACTTGAGTTATAAATGGGAGATTAAACAAAAAACAGACATAAAATTAAAAGGCATCTTAAGGAAAGACTCAGAAGGAACTCATCAATAAGCATAACAATTTTTATTTGTACAAAGTATCATACACATGGATATTGTGAAAGATCTAATTGGTTAGTTTTAATTTCTAAGCACACTGGGATATTCGAGGCAATGAAAAACCAAAGTTAAAAAAAAAAAAAAAGAAAGCAAAAACCCCAAACAAACATGAGTATATACTTGGAAATATTTGGAAAGTTAAAAGTATTAGAATTAATTAGGTTAAAATTGAGGGTAACGCTGATTGTATTGATCACCCTATAAAATAGATAGACTATTGGTTAATTAATCTCAAGAAATGGTTTAATTTACATATATAACTACTCATAAATGACATGCTCAGTGAAGTCATGAAACAGATAACTTCCAATTTTAAACAAATTATTTTAAAAATCTTTTTTTTAAAGGTTTATTTATTTATTTTAGAGAGAGAAAGAGAGTGTGTGTGCATGCACCTGTGAGTGGGGGGAGAGGTGGAGGGAAAGAATCTCATGCAGACTCCCCGCTAAGTGTGGAGTCCCTGGGGGTGGGGGGTGGGGAGGCTCCATCTCACCACCGATGAGATCATGACCTGAACCAAAACTAAAAGTCAGATGCTTAACCAACTGAGCCACCCAGGTGCGCCCAAAAAATCTGTTTTATAAATCAATAGTATCTTTCAATTTAGTTTTTATTAAGATATTATTATAACTACCATGGTATCACAAAATAAATTATTAAAAAGATAACACATTAGTTTAATATTCAGCCAATATTTACTGAATACCTAATGCTTACAAATCAAGTTATAAACCCTGGAAAGCAATCAAAGATATAAGAAGCATACAACATGTATGAATAACTATAGAATATTAAAATAGTAAATATATGCAGTACACAAGGTGTTGTGATTGGTTAGGAGAGCGTATTTGGCTTTGTCCTGCTGGTCATAAGTTGGAAGTGGACCCAAGTATTAGGTAAGGTATCAGTTATTGATTTAGGACTGACTGGGATCGATTGCTATACAGTGTGTGGTCTGGCTTCTTGGATTGGTCAGGTAGATTGTGGGTCAGTTGTATTTTTATATATGCTCTGGCATTGTCCGTTTGTATATTCAGTCTCTCATTACTAAGGCAATGACATCCTGTCATTATAAAGGTTTTCAGAAAGACTTCTTATAGCTTCTTTTATATCATCATTCTCATATATTGTATCATCTCACATTAACCCTATTTTCTCAAACCCTGCAGCATATTTGAAAAAATGGTAGTTATAATAAATGTTCAAAATGACTAACTTTAATGTTATAGTTATTTGTTGTTTAAATGTCTGTATTTTCAGAGACATATATCTGTTTTATGGGGAGGGAAAGAAATTAAAATTTATTTTAAAAATATATGTAATATAATAGATTTGAAATTGAATATATTCAGGTCACTAGGACTTATAAGAGTCACAAAACATGTAGAAAAAATTGATAGAATCATGAAATTGTTTGCATTCTTTGACCAAAGAAGTGAGAAGAGTCAATGAGAGAGTAGAAATTTAATTACTAGAGGACTAGAGCTAAGGTCCATGTTGGATATACCGTGTACCCTGATCTGCCCTCCTCCTCACCTTATGGTAATAAAAGAGTAACTATAGAGTTGGGCCCTCTGTCCATTTCTGCTATTCTGAAACTTTAGAGAAGATTTTGGGAAAGTTAGGATAAAGATAAATTGGTAAGGCCATAAGGAAACTGATGAGTTAAGAATGCAGGAATTACCTTGAGTTTTTCTATTCATGAGTGTTTCTGAATTTTGAGAATGTACTCTTTCACATATCCTGGTTAAGTTAATGTAGATATGATTGCATATATATCTTGTCTCTCTTGTTTTATTTATTGGCCACTGTACCTAAAAAAAAAAAAAAAATCCTTTGAGAAATTGATGAGGTTCATTCTCCTTGTTTACTATGTAAGTTCCTCAGGGCCCTGGAACATTTAATTAGGCAATTACTTAGATTGCCCTCTCTATCCTTACTATCACGCAGATTTCAGTACAAACAGGCCATGGTAATAGAACAGAGTCAATATTTACCGTCAAGTGTTTGTTACATCTACATACTAGTGAGTACTCCTGTGATAATTTAGCATTGAATATTCTACAGGAATTATGTACTTGTAAGTGGAAACCCGACTATCATTATACATGACACCTGACCCCTGTCCTTTGCTAGGTGATTATTCTAGAAAACTAGACATGTGCACACTTAACTCTCATCAAAGATTAAAAGTATGTAATGTCTAGGGGTTCCATAAAGTCATAGAAATTTTCGCAGCAGACAGCACGTGTTTCACTGGAAGTAAAAGAATGCATGGATCAATGCTAGCTCTGTGGAGGGGTTAAGATTGCAATGGAAATTAAGTGTAGAATGAATTTACATTTGGGAAAATTTTGGGGGCTGGGGAGGATTTTTTTTTTTAGAAGGAATCCACATGATCGAAACATAAAAGCTAGAAACTTTTTGGCAGGAATTTAGATTTTCCTGGGGTATAATGATAATACACCTGAAGACAGACACAAGATTAAAACATGAATGTTCAGAACTACTGAAGTGACCTGAGCTTTATAATACTTCTTTGTGTATGAGATTTCAATAATGGCCATCTCTACCTGTCTAAGCTTTAACTTGGGTGACCAGCAAGTAAGTGCACAGAAAACTACCACAGTTCTAAGGAACACATATTTTACTGATTAAATCTAGACTTTTGCTAAAACAAAACTATTAGAAACGAGTATTTTCTACTTTAGATTTAAAATGAGATGAATAAATTTTATTTTCTATAGTGTAATTTTATAACTTTGATTAATACTGCTTTAAAATGCTGTATTGTTTCCTAGTGTAACTGGCAAAAATACAAAAAGGTTCAAATCCTTCATGACCAGACTCTAGGTACTATCTCATCCCTAAAAAGACAAACAGTGGAATATACTTCCTGTTGTCGTGAAATAGTTGTTTTTGGAAATATTGTAGTCAAGGTAAAGTTGTCTAGAATTAACTTGTTAGATTTTCATTATGGATGAGGCACTTTAATAACCATCATTATGGAAGAAAATAGAATTACAAATAATGATTGTTTTGGAAATTGCAATTTAGCAGAAACAGCTAATGGGCAGCTTCTATTCAACCTGCAGTTAGTATTTCTCATTTTCTGACAAAATGTTACTGCAAAAAGAATGAAAAGCAAACATTGCATTTTTATAATTTAATATTTTAAATAGAATAGATGTACCTAAGGTAAGAAGATTACCGAATTTGGTCTGAAGTGTGTTACAAGGGACAAGAATTTTTGAAATTTGGGCATATAAGGCTGTCTAGATTATTAGATTATTCTTGCTTAACATTTCATGTTAAAAGTACAATTAATTGGGCGCCTGGGTGGCTCAGTTGGTTAAGCGACTGCCTTCGGCTCAGGTCAGATCCTGGAGTCCCTGGATCGAGTCCCGCATCGGGCTCCCTGCTCGGCAGGGAGCCTGCTTCTGCCTCTGACCCTCCCCCCTCTCATGTGCTCTCTCTCTCTCATTCTCTCTGTCTCAAATAAATAAATAAAATATTTTTAAAAAAAAAAGTACAATTAATTGACAAAAATGACATTAATGTTTTGACTGAAAATACCAGTGTCTTGTCTTTCATGAGCTCTGAATGGCTTAACCTCCCTTCGTCGGTCTTTTATACTGTGAAGTCATCCTGCCAATTAACTCTCCACAGTTAACACATTATGGCTGATATTTCTGTCTGGAAAATATTGAGTCTTGGCTTATCTTGCAGGAGAGCCTCATTTGCCAATAGTCGTGCATCAGTGTGGAGTAGTGCCCCCGAGGGTGTCAACGGTCCAGAGGATAAAATCTCAGTGGTCCACAGAGAAACCTTGTATAGTTTTATGGACAAGGTCAGCCCACCACAGGCTTTCTGCCCCCTTTATCTCTCTCTAATCAGGCCTCCTAACCCCCATGATTCTCTCTCCTAACATCTGCTCTGGAACTTCTGAGGTAAAAATGAGCTTATTTCATAAATGTTCTTTGTCTCTTAATCTAAGAATATAGGGAAACTTGCTTTGCTCATACCCAATAAAGTCTTCTCCTTTTGCTTTTGTAGTTAGTCTGTCAAATTACACTTTGAAACTTGATTATACCCATATTAAAATCCATACGATATCTTTAGAGACAATGAAGGCCCATATATTTTTCCAAATCTGTATGCTTTAATTTTATTGTAGTAAAATATACATAACACAAAATTTACCATGTTGGCCAGTTTTAAGCATAGTCCACAATATTTTTAAAGAATATCTGTGATGAGAGTTCAGGGGAGGTTGAATTATCTTATAATTCCCTGTATCACATAGGCCACAGGTATCAAATGAAGAATCTTCAGCAAGTAAGTGGTTCAGTTTCTCGGTAGGTTTTTCCTCCCCACCCCCCATATACTTTTTTCTTACCATTATCAAAATCTTATGGCATGTATAGTAGGTGTGACTATTCCACAGTCACCAAATACTCCTTCCTTCTCATATTAGCTTATGGTTGTGAGGTCCTTTAGAGATGGGAATATAGGCTTTCTTTGATTCTGCTTTAGCGGCTGCCTGCTAAACTCCATCTGTGACAGTTGTGTCTTTTCACAAGGGAATGAAGAATGATTTGCTTCAAATTTTGACAACACTCTACCTTCTGGTATCCATGGGAAATTTTGGTAATGCCATAGATTACTTAGGCAGAATAAAATGATTATCCTTAGGTTCGGACTTGTTGCATGTTTAATTCTGACATTTACTAGCTGCCTGACATCTGACTTTTTTCTCTGTCTCCATTTCCTCATCTACCAAATGAGCAGAATTGTGATTGATCTCACAAAGAAAATTATTCATCTCTATCAGTCCCCTACTCCTCCTGCCAATCATGCCACATTTCTCTGGCTCATTCAAGTTTCTAGACTCTTCTAGATGACTAGTTCTCTTTTTATTTCTCTTATCAAACATCCAACACCTTGTCCCTCATCCACATTCTCAACTTCTGACCTTCTTCCTATTTTGCTAAGAAAAAAAAAAGTGAGAAGAAAATTTCAGCAAGCTCCCATCATCACATATACCCCCACTCACCTGTACTTTTGCTCTTGTGCTTTGCCTTTTCTCCTCTAAATATTTACAAGCTCTCTGCTCTTAACAGAGGCCACCTGCTTCATTGGTACATCAGATCCATCCCCTCTTTACTCAAGGCTGTCACACCAGATTTCTCCCTTCTTTTTGGCATAATCATGCATTTATTTCCTCCCCATCATTAAATACACAGACTGTATTTTTTCCACTTTAATCAAATCTTCTCCTGACCTATTGTCTCTTTCCAGCTACTACCCTGTTCCTTCCTTTCCCTTCCCTTCCCTTCCCTTCCCTTCCCTTCCCTCCCCTCTCCTCCCCACCCTCCCTGCCCCTCCCCTCCCTTCTCCCCCCACTCCCTGCCCTTCCCCACCGAAATTGTTTAGTCAAAGTCACCAGTAATCTTTGCTCTTCTAAATCCCTTGTCGGTTTCTTCTTAAAATATGAGTGCTGTGAATTGTGTAAGACTGTTGAATCACAGACCTGTACCTCTAAAACAAATAACACATTATATGTTAAAAAAAAGAAGATAGTAGGAAGGGTAAAATGAAGGGGGGGAAATCGGAGGGGGAGACGAACCATGAGAGACTATGGACCCTGAGAAACAAACTGAGGGTTCTAGAGGGGAGAGGGATGGGGAGATTGGTTGGCCTGGTGATAGGTATTAAAGAGGGCACGTATTGAATGGAGCACTGGGTGTTATATGCAAACAATGAATCATGGAACACTACATCAAAAACTAATGATGTAATGTATGGTGATTAACATAACATAATAAAATTAAAAAAATATATATTCTATTCACTAACATTCTTAATTCAGCCTTTTCTAGTTTTTTTCTCCTACTCCCCTGGCTACCTTTGGTGAGTGTTTTGCTGATTCTGCTTTATCTTCCTATGCCAACCTTTGGACTTCCTCCCTTTTCTATATATAAACAATCTCTTTTGTTCTCATCCAGTCTCATGGTTTACTGAGTATCATCTGTTTACAAACAACTCCCAAATTTACGTCTTCAGCCTTGATCTCCCCCTGAAATCCAGGCTTATGTCTGTAGCTGCTTACTTGATATTACACTTGGCTGTTCAATTGGCACCTCATACATAATACTTCAAAAGATAAACTTCTTAGAGTCTCAGGGCAGTCTTTCCCATCTCAGCAAATTTTAACTTCTTCCTTCCAGGTGCTCAGGCTAAACTTTTCAACTCCCCTCCTTCCCTCACATCTGATATTCAAACCCTCAGCAAAATCCTATTGACTCTGCCTTTCATCCAGTAGGAGACCACTTCTCAACATCCTCTTCATCCCCACAGTCATAAAGCCACTGGTCCAAACCATCTTCAGCCCTGAAATGAGTTATCACAATAGCTTCCTGTCTGATTTCCCTGCTTCCCTTCTCCCTTCAGTCATTCTCTTCATGCAGCCACAGTGTTTCTCAGTGAGCATATGTCCCTCTTCTTTTGAAATCACTTCAAAGCCTTTTTATCTCAGTGAAAGCCAAAGTTGTTAAAAATATCACAAATATTTTGGGATCTGATAGCTCTTTCCCATTCTTTCTTCATCACCTGAAACTCTTACCTGCACTTCTTCACCTTCGGCTACACTGTTGTTCAAGATACTCCCAAACAAACCAGGAATCCTTCCCCCAAAAGATTTCCCCTTTCTTGTTCCTTAGTTTTGGGATGGTCTTCTCCAGATATTGCATTACTCAATCTCTCATCTACTTTAGATTTTTATTAAAATATCATCTTGTAGCACTGGGTGTTATATGCAAACAATGAATCATGGAACACTACATCAAAAACTAATGATGTATGTATGGTGACTGACATAACATAATAAAATAAAATGAAAAAAAAAGAAAAAAAATACTAGCTATAGTAAAGATTCAAAAATTAAAAATCTCAAAAAAAAAAAATCGTGTTCTAACTAAGGGAGACCTGGTTTGACTATCCAATCTATCTCTCTATTTCCTTTCTCTGCTTTCTAAAAATAACATCTGCAAATGACATTTTGTATTTTAATAAGTTGTTATGTTTATTTTCTGACTCTTTCTTCTTCCGACTACCACGAGAACGTAAGGTCCATGAGGGTGGAAACTTTATGCTTTTTAAAAATAGTGTTATTTAAATTGTGGAAATTTAAAAGTATCTGGGATATAGTTGTTATAGACAGATATTATTTGAATTATTACCTATCTTAAGTGGTTGTTGAAAAATTAGAGGAGGTAATGTACATAATCCCTGAGGACATTTGGTACATAATAGAACTTCAGTACATGCTTTCTGTTATCAAGGAGATGCCTTGAAACCTCAGATATGTAATCATGCTTTAGGATATGAAGGTGGTCCATGAGAGAAGAAGGTATATTAATCTCTGTCTTGGTACATAAGGGACATTTGATTGGGATGGTCAATAGTAGACTGCAGATCTTTCTGTTTTCCTAAAAGGAAGTAATTTTAATTAAACTTAGGAGACTATGTCGCTGAATTGCATATTTAGATGTTTTTCTAGAATAATTACTTTTCTGTATTTCCATTAAATTAAACATTGTAGTATAGAAGTATATGCCATTTCATTCTGGTTTTACAACAGCAAATACAAATTTTGTAACATAAGTTTAATGTTACTAAATTATTTCCAATCTTTATTATACAAAATCAGTGATTACAGTGAGAAATATTTGCAGTCAAAAATGCTCTACAATTAATGAAATGTTTAAAGTTTTCAGTTTAAAAGAAAAAGCGATAGTGTCTAATTTTCAAATAATGCTTTTTATAAAGATTATTTGAGGCAGTTATGTACCAGGTTTTGTATATATTTAATTTTATGAAATGAGAAGTCAGGTAAAACTTTATTGCTATATTTTTTTAAAAAAAGCTTTTATTTATTTGAGAGAGAGAGAGCATGAGCATGGGGGGAGGCAGAAGGAGAAGTAGACTCCCCACTGAGCAGGGAGCCCAACAGAGGGCTTGATCCCAGGACCCTGGGATCATGACCTGAGCTGAAGGCAAATGCTTAACAGATTGAGCCACCCAGGTGCCCCTTTATTTCTCTATTTTAAGAATAAATACTCCAGATCTTTGTATCACTTAATGGTGACAAAAACTGAAATGTGATGGATAGCAACTTACCACTTACTAGGAGGGATAGCAACTTATCCCTAAGTAAGGGATATCTTATTAGGATGAGATACAGAAAATAAAAATTCTTTGAATGTTTCCAAATTGTTCTTGCGAATTAACATGTTTAATATATAGGAATTACAGTTTGCTTCTAAACGTTTTTCACTTAGCAATTTTATGAGGTATTGTTGCAATCAAAAATGAAATCACACTTAAACTTATTAAAAAAATTGGGGGCACCTGGGTGGCTCAGTCATTAAGCATCTACCTTTGGCTCAGGTCATGGTCCCAGGGTCCGGGGATCGAGCCCTGCATCGGGCTCCCTGTTCATCAGGAAAGCCTGCTTCTCCCTCTCCCACTCCCCCTAATAGAAGTTCTGTTATGTACCTCTCGCTGTGTCTCTCTCTGTCAAATAAATAAAATCTTAAAAAAAAAAAAAAACATAAAAAATTAAATATATATATTTTTATTTTTATTTATTTATTTGTCAGAGAGAGAGAGAGATAGCAAGAGTGAGCACAAGCAGGGGGAAGGGCAGGCAGAACAGATAGAGGGAGAAGCAGGCTCCCCACCAAGCAAGGAGCCCGATACAGGACTCAATCCCAGGACCCTGGGATCATGAGCCAAGCCAAAGGCAGACGATTAACCAACTGAGCCACCAAGGCGTCCCAAAATTAAATATATTTTTAAAATATATTTTCTTTAAAATTATTTTGATGGGGATTGTCTGGATGGCTCAGTCGGTTAAGCATCTGACTCTCAGGTCATGATCTCAGGGTCATGACATCGAGCCCCATGTTGGGCTCCATCTAGTTGTGGAGTGTGCTTAAGATTCTCTCTCTCCCTCTCCCTTTGCCCTTCCCCACCCTGCTCATTCTCTCTCTCTCTAAAAATAAATTAATTAATTAAAATAAAATAAAATAAAATAAAATAATTTTGATGGGAGTGTGAGTCAGCTCCTGTAAGTATCTTCAGGTTAGAAACATATGCCTCAATCCTCACAGCATCTAATTTGAGATCTGGTACATTCCAAATGTTCAAAATTTATTTGATGTAATTTATTGAAGTTTTTTGAAAAGTCTCTTTTATAATATGGTCAAAATATATTTCTCATACATTATAATATATGTATGTTTTCCTTATTCTTCCTATTCTCTTTATAAAAAAATGAAGACTGAAAAATTAATTTAGGATAAATATTTGCAGATAGGGAAATTTAGTTATTGAATTTATTTATTGAGCTGCTATCTTTGGGTAGCCTAAATGCTAACTAAATAACAAGCTATGTGCCTCCTTAAAAATGTTTAGAAGTTAAAAAGATATGAGGCTTCTGAAAGTGCAGAAAAGGAACAAATAAATGTTTTTATTATGCATCAGATTTATAAAGGAAAGTCTTAGAGGCTTCAAATTGAAACATGCAGTCTCTAAAGGTAATGAGTAAGAGAAGAAATGTCTTCATACTGTGTCTACAGTATAGTTACAGCATTTTCTGCATTGTATTGCCACAGCATCCGAGCTAGAAATCGGCCAAAATAGCTTTTCCAGGAGTTTCTTTTTCATGTCTTTTTGTTAAAGCATAATTATATTTCCCAAATAGGTGATGACTTAGTCAAGGTCATCCTGGCACTTTTATGTATGTAGGAAAGGAGGGGCATGGTGACTTGCTGACACATCATATCTGTAATATTCAAGTAAGAGCAGGTATAGTAGTAACTGTGGAGAACAAAGTGAGGGTTACCAGTGGAGAGGTAGCTGTGGGGGATGGGTAAAATAGGTGATGGGGATTAAGGAGAGCACTTGTGAAGAGCACCAGGTGTTGTATGGAAGTGTTGAATCACTAAATTCTAATCACCTGAAGTGCTGAATCATCTGAAACTACTCTTACACTGTATGTTGACTAACTGGAATTTATTTATTTATTTATTTATTTATTTTTTAAATTTTTTTTAAAGATTTTATTTATTGGAGAGAGAGAGAATGAGAGAGAGCACAGGAGAGAGGGGAGGGTCAGAGGGAGAAGCAGACTCCCTGCTGAGCAGGAAGCCTGATGCGGGACTCGATCCAGGGACTCCAGGATCATGACCTGAGCCAAAGGCAGTCTCTTAACCAAGTGAGCCACCCAGGTGCCCGACTAACTGGAATTTAAATAAAGACTTAAAAAAAATAAACTACACTAAAAAAAAAAAAAAAAAACAATAGGTGCAGTGGTTCTATTTATAAACTTTAACAAAATGAGACATTTTACAAAGAAATTAAAATTACAAAAATAATACAAAATTGTAAACATATGTAAATATAATTTTAACCATCTTACCAAGAAATCTAGCCAGTACTAAAAAATCTGTGCACCAAGAAAGCACCAGTCACATGCACTTATACATTGAATTTTACCAAACTTCAAAGAAATGACATGCCCTATCTTATACCATTTCTTTTCTGACATAATAGAAGGGGAAAACCTCCCACATCATTTTTAATATTAATTGCAGTCTCCAAAAATGTCTTCACAAAATGATTTCTTATTAAAATATAAGTATACTTAATTTATCTATCTGTAAATAAAATAATACATTGTGACCAAGTAAGTCTTAAATCAAAAAAGCATGGATGATTAAATATTAAGGAAATTATTCATATACATATGAATATTAACAGAATGTTACTTTCTGTTCATGTTAAAAACATTTACTATGTGCATTGTTTTTGTAACTAAAATGTCTATCTAAAACCTCTAGTAATTTTATTTAATGTTGAAACATTAGAATTATTTTCATGCTGATTAAAAAATTGGGATTGAGACAAGAAGCTAATTACCAGAGCTTCTATTCAATATTGTATTGCTAATTCTAGCCAACATAATACAACAAGAAAACTATGTAATAAAGGATAGAAAGCGAAAAAAAAAAAATATTTGCAAAAGATCAAATTATGTATCAATAAAACCAATGTCTACATAGAAACTACAATTAATGAAATTCTAAAAGTGTGCACATGCTGAAAAATCACTATAAAAAATTGTCAATTTTGTTTTACACCAGCACATAATAAAGGAATAAATAAAGAGATAAATGAAACAAACAAAAGTTTAAAAATCTGAATGGCTAAAAAATACTATCCTGTAAAGGAAATAAAGTAAAATATTAATAATAACACCCCATAATAGTTTAGGTTTGTATATCTCAGTTATTCTATTTTCATGTATACACTTAAAAAACCTAGGGATGCTTTCACCAATATAGGAAGACATAGATGAGGCTATTAATTTATTACAGACAAATAAATGTGTAGTGAAATTATAAAATGTGGATGAGGAAGAAATTCATGAGTTGGACAATAGTGTTTACTTCTGGGGTGGAAGAGAGAATGGAATTAGGGAGTAAAACAAAGGATCACAGAAGAGTTAAGCAACATGATCACTGAGATTTATGGATATGTACCAAATTTCTATAGTGATAACAGAAGATACATCACCTTTTCAAATGCATATCAACATTTAAAAAATGATGGTGAGAGAGAAAATAGTAATTTTCATGAAATAGAAATACATCATTCTCTCATCACAGAGCAGTAAAACTGGAAATCATCAATAAAACAATAAAAAACTCAAAAGTCCTTCCACCAGAAAATTAAAGAAAAACTTTTATTCAAAAATCACTTGGGTGAGAAGAGAAATACAAACCTAAAAACTGCAGGCATATAGTTGTAATATTCATTCTTTTAAACCTGTAAGGGACAGAGTTGTTTTGAGTCATAGGCAATAATAAAAACTCTTTAACCTATTTTAAAAGGCTAGAGGGGTGCCTGGGTGCCTCATTTGGTTAAGCGTCTGCCTTTGGCTCAGGTCATGATCTCCAGGTCCTGGGATCGAGCCCCACATCGGGCTCCCAGCTCAGCGGGGAGTCGGCTTCTCCCTCTCCCTCCCACCAGAGAGCTGGTGCTCTCTCTCTCTCTCTCAAATGAATAAATGAAATCTTAAAAAAAAATAAGAAAAATAAAAGGCTAGAGAAGTCTTAATACCAGGCTGAATAGTAATACTACTATAAGTCCATGTCACTTTCACATATAAATTTAAATATCCAAAATGAAATATTAAAAGTGTAAAATATTTGTGCTTTAGAAATATTAGGGCCATGGAGTATTTAATAAAGGAATGGAAATTTGTTTCAATAATACAAAATACATTAATTTAATTAACTGCATTAATGGTAATAGAAGAAAAATCTCATGACCAAGTTAAGAAATACCCCCCAGATACCTTTTATAAAATTCAACACCTATTCCTCAATGAAGCAAGTACTAAATAAACAAAACAATATAGTAGTCATTTCTGTTACAGTAACAGAATTTGAGAAAATTAGGTTCTAATCTATATAAAGAGGAGACAAAATTTCCATTTTTAGAAACTGTGATTAAAACCCCAAATCTCATTGTGCTTATTCTTGGAAGATTATCTTCTTACAACTCTCCCTTAGCAGACAAACTATGAAGTATACCTATATGTTATACATGCATGTAAATAGATGTGTGTGTATTTACATGTGCACTCTTGTAAATGTATGCTATATATCGATCTACCAATATTTTAATGACTTTATTTTCTGGCACACACATACACAAAAGCTGTTCCAGAGTTTTATTCCTCAAACTCCAGCTGTAGAATCAGCAATTTTTTATTTGTCTGTTTGTTTTGGTATGTGAACTAGTAACATAAATATGGAAACTAGTATAGAAACTAGTAATATGGGTCCAGAAGTGAAAATTGTACACAGAGGAATACAGAGAATGTCATCTTCACCCTTCTATCTTTTCAACCCTCTTGCCACCCACTCTTTGTAAGTAATCAATACCATTAGTATTTGATTTACTTTCTCTATCTTTATTTTTGCAAAGAAAAGAATAAATACATTTATATTTTTGCCACATTTTTAGTAAATGAAAAAATGACTCATTATAGATATTCTTTTGTATTTTGCTTCTTTCAGTTAAAAATATATCCTGGATATCACTTCCTATCCATTCATAGAGGTCATCATCATTTTTTGTAGCTACATAATGCTTCATCATGCAGAAGTACTGTCTGTTTAATCACTCACCTATCAATGGAGATAGGGTTTCATTTTTTTTTCCTTTTTCTGTTTTTAATTACAGCTAATATTGCATGAATAAGTGTGCAAATGTGTGTTTTCAAGTTGTTATTTGATTTATCTCCAGCCTAAATTCATAGAAGTGAGTTTGCTGGGTCAGAAGTTAATGCTAATGAACTTTTGTTAGATGTTGACAAATTCTTCCCTAGTTTGAAGTATATACGATACCTTTTTATCCTGATTCATGCTCAGAATATGTTGTCATTCATATTTTTAATTTTTAACAGATATTTTAATTTTTTTAGCAATCTGAGAAATTGAAGGTGAAAAATTGAGTCATAGTGTAGTTTAATTTACATTTCTCTAATTACGCGTTATAGTACTAGCTTTTTGTTATTCATTTTGTTTTGTAAAAGGCATACCAGCTTCTTTCTTGGACCCCTACTTTGTTCAGTCAGTGAGACTCCAACTAGCATGCTGTAAGAACACTCAAGCTGTCTTTTGGAGAGTCCTCAAGAACAACTGAGGTCTCCCATCAATAGCTAATTCTAACTTCCAAACCTGTGGGAGTCAGTCACTGCCGAATCAAATCATCCAGCCCCATTTCAGCCTTGAGATAACTGCAGCCCTGGCTGGTATCTGAATACTACCTCATGAAAGACTCAAGTCAGAAATGCCCAGCCATGTTCTCCTAGTGGCAGTTCCAGGTTCTAGTTTCTGTTTGTCTGAAACTGTCTTTCATTTGTCAGTATCTCTGAAGGCTATTTCCCACAGAAAATAAAATACTATGTTTGCAGTTATTTTAGCATTTAGAAGATGGAAATTCATTATTTCTCTTGCGAATACAATGCTTTGTTACTTTGTTGTTCTTTTAAATGTGAATTGCAGGTTTTGTTGTTGTTGTTGTTGTTACTTTCAAGCTCTTGTTTTCATTTTCTTCTTAAACACTTTCATTATGATGCTAAGTGTGGTTTTCTCAGATTCATCCTGTTGGGTTTTGTAGAACTTCTAAAATCTTTCTAAATAATTTCTTTTGCCATTTTTTTTTCAGTTTTATCAGCTTTTCATCCACTGTCTCTTCTAATAGATTTTGCCCTATTATTCTGCTTCTTTCTTTTGGATTGCATATTTTTATTTATGACCACTATAGTGCTTATTCTGTTTTATGTATTTTCATATTAAATTTGTCTCTTTTCTTCAATTAGCATCTTTTTTTTTTAAGATTTTATTTATTTATTTGAGAGAGAATGAGATAGAGAGAGAGCATGAGAGGGGGGAGGGTCAGAGGGAGAAGCAGACTCCCTGCTGAGCAGGGAGCCAGATGCGGGACTCGATCCAGGGACTCCAGGATCATGACCTGAACCAAAGGCAGTCACTTAACCAACCGAGCCACCCAGGCGCCCCAAGTAGCATCTTTTCTACTAATCTATCATTCTGTTAAAATATTGTCTCTTCAGTTGTGTCTAATTTGTTCTTTTTTTTTTTTTTAAGATATTATTTATTTATTTTAAAGAGAAAGAGAGCAGGTGGAGGGGCAGATAGAGAGGGAGAGGCAGAAGATCTCTAGCAGATTCCTGCTGAGCACCTAGCCTGACATGGGGCTTGATCCCATGGCCCTGACCCAAAACTAAGAGTCAGAGGCTTGACCAACTGAGCTACCCAGCAGTGCCTCTAATGTGCTCTTAAGTTCATTTGCTGAATTTATAATTTCATCTACTATATATTTCAGTTTTAGAAGGTCCACTTCGTTTCTTTTATAAGTTTCAATTTATTGCTGAAATTTTGCATCTCATTTGTATTTTTGACCTTGTTATTAATGGTTAAAGACAGTATTTGAAAATACTGATATCTGGATTGTCTAGGAGACTTTTTCTATTTTTTTGGTGTTTCTCTTGGTCTTATTTTCTGGTATGATTATAATTTTGCTTAATGTAGATATTTTATGTGAGATTCTGAATAACGTCATCTTCCTGCCGAAGTATATGTTTTGGTTCTGGAAGCATTTAGAGAAGGGGTAGGTGATCTGAATCACTCTTGGACTGAGGGGATTCTAAGGAGTTTTCCATTTTTATTTTGATTGGTTGATTTCCATAGTGCTCTTCCTTTAACGCGTCTCCCTTCAGAATCTGTCCTAAAGCCCTACTCTTTTTCTAGGGATCCTACGCCTTATAGGCACAAGGATCTCTGTAATAATCTGCCAAAAGCCCTGTTTGACTTCTGAGACTCTTACCTTCTACTTTATACTTAATTATCAGCCTTTTTTAATTGCTGCACTCAAATACAAACACATTGTAGGGATTAGGGAAAATGTTGTACAAAACGTAAGACTCCATTTGACTTTTTGTTTTCTCTAAGATGTTATAACCTCAATTCATAAATGTCCTAAACACCATCACTTGTCTCTTCAGCTCTGACCACATAAAACCTTATATTTCTTACTCTCCCGGTTACAACTTTCTGCTCAGCTCTTCATATCTTTACCTTTGCCACTTATGATATGGTAAATATCTCTGGGGAAAACTAGCAAAAAAATTGAGATTCACCTCACTTTGTTCCTTCCTTATCACTGGGATATCAACTCCTAATTCCATTTAAATAAGAATTGGTCCTACAAGGTACTCTTATATAGCCAGAAGTGAAAGTTTTCTTTGCTGACTTATTTGTAAGATTCACAGCATTAAACTGTACTTATAATTTTCTCCTTGATATTGTCAATTTGTATATTAGTTTGTTTTGTGGGTTTTTTTCTAACTTTTAAAAATTATATTTAAATATTGGTGAGGGAGGTCTTAATGTCTGACCTCATTTACATTTTTTTTTTTTTAAGATTTTATTTATTTGACAGAGAGAGACACAGCGAGAGAGGGAACACAAGCAGGGGGAGAGGGAGAGGCAGGCTTTCTGCTGAGCAGGGATGCGGGGCTTGATCCAGGACTCTGGGATCATGATCTGAGCTGAAGGCAGATGCTTAACGACTGAGCCACCCAGGTGCCCCTTCTTTCTACATTATTTACCAATACTTCTTTATCAAGATGTCACCTTTTTTTTTTTTTTTTTAAGGATATCACCTTTCAAATCATTCTGGATCAGTGTCATTGTCCATTCCCTTTCATTGTAAACCTAGTTAGTGATTTTCTTTTTTTCTGTTGAGGCACATTGAAAGTTTTATTTTTCTTACTTGTACTTGGATATTTAATTGTGTTGTTGTTTTTGTATTGTTAAAAATTTTTTAGGGATATAATTGTCCTAAATGCAATGAGATAATCACTATTTTATAAAATAGAAAAATATATATATGTATATATTAGTGTACCTTTTAATACACTACCTAGTGATTATGCTGGGTGTTGATATGCCATTATTTATAAAGACTCAATCAGATGGAAGTAGCACTACATGAGTGTCAGGAGTTTTATGGTTCTTACTGACTTTATAGTCTTGTCCACATTGATATTTCTGAAACTCAACTTATACGCATCTCAAATTATTTTAAAGAGAGACATATGATTTTTTAATAGTGACTACATAGCTGAAAATTTGAGTTCTGCATTAGAACAAACCAGAATTTGTGGGATGCCATTATCTTTATACATAGTTCTTTCTAAATATATAGACTGAAAAAAATATGTAAGAAAGTAAAAAAATAGCAGTAGAAACTGCAAATTTCCCAACCTAAAAACAACAAAATAACTGCAATTTATCTGCATGATTATTTTCCCAGCCTATCTTAAATACTGAATTTTGTGGGGATTGTATAAACATCACTATCTATTCTTTTATAATTACACAGTGCTTAAGCTTTTGCTTGTCTGCAGATTTGTTCACGGGACTATTTATTCAGTCTTATTCAACTAGAAGAGAAGTAACTTCCTTTCTGTTATACTCTAATGGATACCATTTGGCAAGTGTTTTTTTCAACAACCTTTACCTTTTTCCTGAAAGAATCCGGCATTCTCTAGGCAGATGAAAGATGGTAAATCAACTGTAGTGTTAATCAGTAAAAGTAATAAGCCTCTGAAGCAAAACCTATCTATTGTAATATGTAACAACTAGCTCTTGTGTGGACTTTAAAACACAGCTTAAAGAGTGAACAGAGTTCTGCTACACTATTTTTTCCACTTTATTCCAAGTGACATTAGAATTTTAGATGAGACTAGAGTTTAAACAGATTGTTTGAGAGTATGTGCCCTATGAGTATGAGAAGAATATGGAAAGGAATGAAAGAAGCAATGGAAATTGTGAAAAAATATTCTCTGCAATGTGATGTAATGAAAGAAAATAAGCTCTAGGGTATGATACCAAATATGACTTTGCATGTGAAATAAAAATCTATTTTTGTGGCTTATGTGCCATCCAAGGGTTTTATCTAATTTCCAGATCATTTTCTTTTGTGTAATTTCTCATCCTGTAAGCAACTGTCAATTTGGTGATAGAATTCTCTTTCCATTTGAAAATTTATTTGCTTGAATTATTTGCACTTTATGCTTCATTGACATAGGTCTTCAAATTAATTGGTTGATTACATAATGTACTTAGTAGAAAAATTAGATTAAGAGTTTAACATTGAAGCAAATAATTAAAGAAAATTAAAGAAATGGTTAAAGAAATTGTTAAAGAATTTACTAAATAAAATTTAAAATAGGTATGTTTTGAGGATGGTTGGAGGAGAAGAAATGAAAATCAGAAATAGGAACATCTATATTGAACCCATGTAATAAAGAATGAAGGAAAGTTTATTTAGGACATACATTATTATTATTATTTTTTAAAGATTTTATTTATTTTTATTTATTTGAGAGAGAGAGTGAGACAAAGAGAGAGAGAGCCTGAGGCAGGGAAGGGGCAGAGAGACAAGCAGACTCCCCACAGAGCAAGGAGCCTGATGCAGGGCTTGATCCCAGGACTTGGGGATCATGACCTGAGCCAAAGACAGATGCTTAACCGACTGAGCCACCCATGCGCCCAAGACATACATTATTTTTTTTTTAAAGATTTTATTTATTTATTTGAGAGAGAGAGAGAGAGAGAGCATGAGAGGGGCAGGGTCAGAGGGAGAAGCAGACTCCCTGCCGAGCAGAGAGCCCGATGCGGGACTCGATCCCGGGACTCCAGGATCATGACGTGAGCCAAAGGCAGTCGCTTAACCAACTGAGCCACCCAGGCGCCCAAGACATACATTATTTTTATCAGTTACTTAAAACATTTTATCATTAAAAGAAATATAATTACTTTAACCACTGATGAAGTGAACTTCTCTAATGCTAAATACAAAAATTTTAATGGAAAGTTATTTATAAACTTTAAAGTCTATGATAAATGATAAGTACATACAATTATCAAAATTTCTAATGACATTTAATTTATAAAAATATCATTAAGTAATATACAGAGATTTCTAAATGTTAAGTCCTTAATATTATTAAGCCAGAATGGAATAATAAAAATAATAACTGTGACAAAAACAACTAATACTATTGTTTATAACAAGTATATATTTTGACATGTAGTCTCTATTTTGCAAGTCTGTAAGTAGTCTTCTTATATTTGAAAAACAAAACATAAAACTTTAGGGTATATTTAGCACTGTTCTTACATCTGAGCTTTACTTTAAATATCTGTAACCCATAGGGAGCAAGACATGTTTCAGACTAAAGGACTCATATGAGCAACAGTCACTTTGGGGAATAGGGAGATGTAAAGTACAAAAAACATTTGCTGTGATGATCCCTTTATATTACTGGCTGCTGAAACAGTAGGTGGAGAGAAGCAGTGGGAGTAGCAAAATGCTCGGGTAGATCTGTGGGGTTGTTCAGACACATGAAAACCAGGATGTTACTTCTTACCCGCTGGGACCTTGTTACCAGAGTCATTAAGGACTTACGCTAGAATTAAGCACTAAACAATATTAGCTCCAAACAGCATGGAAATTGGAGTATCAGGGAAAAATTGTATATTGTGATTTGTTGGCTAAAGTTCGGGGGTTATACTGTGGAATTGCTTTTCAGTTATATAATATTCCTCAAGTAAGAATTTTTTGTTACTTATTTTTGTAATCAAAGGATATATGTAAGATCTGATGATCTGTATGTATAGATAATCATACTCAATGTCTAATAGTTGATAGGTATGCTCTATTCCATCTTCCCAAGAGATTCATTTTTTTAAAGATTTTATTTGTTTGAGAGAGAGCCAGAAAGAGAGTGTGTGTTTGGGTCAGAGCAGAGGGAGAGAATCTTCAAGCACACTCCTCATTGAACAGGGAGTCTGACGCGGGGCTCAGACTCACAACCCTGAGATCATGACCTGAGCTGAAACCAAGAGTCAGCTGCTTAACTGACTGAGCCACCCAGGCACCCCAACAAGAGATTCATTTATTGGTGTTTGTCAGTTATATATGATAGCCTCCAGGCTTCTAGAAAAATGGTCTGTAAACATGTCCTTCCAGAGAGACCAAAGGTTATCAAGAAAGTATTTACAAGTCAGATTGTTAAGTGTTTGTTTAATCATCTTATGGTTCTCAAAAACAAGCTCTTTTAAAGCATGTTTATTCACTCCTTAATATGATATAAAGCTTCATTTGAAATAGGCTAATGGAGTTCAATTCTCCAGCTCTACTAAAGTGATTGTAAACTTTCCCTTACCAACATCACTTCAGCTTCTTCTGGCAATCCCCGAGGTTAAGAAACGAGCCCAGATAATAGTCAAATCACAAATTATTTTCCTTACTACAATTCTCTCTTTTCACACATTTAACCATGTAGAATCACTGTGAATGGTTCATTTGTGTTGGTGAATGGTTTCTAATACCCCGAAACAGGGAGAATCTTTGACCAGTTTTCACTGTCACGTTCTATCTGTGCCACCTGGAACCTGTGAGTCAGCAGCTGGTTTCAACATCAAATGGACAATCAGCATCCAAGGTCACGGGGTAATAAGTTTAATTATAGGACTTAAGCTTCTGTCATGAGACCAGTAATTTTGTCTTGGTTGTTAAACTCTACAAAAATAACGTGTCTTTTCTGTCCTGGCAATTGAGTTCGTTATTTACTATCTCAACTTGCATAACTGACTGACAAACCCTAGGGGTTTCTTCAAAGTCTGTAATACAGGTGTTAACAACCAATGCTTTAAACCTCTACCTTGAGTACAAAGTGACTGTAAATGACAATAAATCTCAGTGTGTGTGATATGGCCGATTTACAGTGTCAAAGCGCAGTCTTCTAAGGCTGAATCTTATCTGTCATGTGTTTAAAAATCAAAGCTCTCAAAACTCCAAAGTATAAAATGAAACTTAAGAAAGGTCTAGATTATGTAAAGCTCCCTGAAACTTGTGAAAATAATTTATTTGTTTAATTTTATCCTTTTTTTTTTTTTTTTTTTTTTGCATTAGCAATGAAAGCAGCTTTAAGGGAAACAGTGAAACTTGCTAAGTGGAGTTTAATTCTCTGTCTCTACTAAAGGGATTGTAAACTTTCACTTAACAGTATCACTTCAGCTTCTTCTGGCAATCCCCAAGGTTAAGAAATTCTGTTAGAAATGCCTTCCCAAGCAAATTTCTAAGTTGAATAGCATGATATCCACATTCTTTTTGCACAATAGTATTTAATTTCTATACTTTTCATTCTTTCATACATAGATGGAGTAACTCCAACAGGAATTACATGTAAAAAGGAAGACACGCTAGACAGGAAAACTAGTTGTAGTGTTCTTTTTATGTGATTTATAATTATCTTTTTTTTTATTTAAGCAATTTAAGTACAATGAAAACAGTTAAAATGAAATTGAACAATTACTAGCAATTGAAATTAAAATTCCTTCTAAATAACTTTATTTTAATATGTTAACTGTTAATTAAATGGATTAGAATTAGTATATTCAGTATATGATGAAGATTGTTTTTAAGATAGTGGATCGACCACTGTGGCAGGCAGCCTTCTCTTCTGTTTCTAAGCAATAAAAGCACTTAATAGCTCAAATTTCATGAGGCATCTCTGAAAAATGGCTAGTGGATTGGATAATATTGAAGAAGTTAACCAAATTTTTAACATTTATAGGGAGGTATACTGGGGAAAAAAATGACTGTTTTCACAGACATTCAAAAACTAGAAGTGTTATCTTCCAGAAAGAGGAAGGTAACTGTTTCCTAAGAATGCTATAACAAATTACCCTGGTTTGGGGGCATTTAAACTACAGAAATGTATTCTTTTGTAGTTCTGGATGTCAGAAGTCGACAAACATGGTATTGGCAGCTCTGCAGTCCCCGCGAAGTCTCTAGGAGAGCATCTGTTTTTTTCCGTTCCCCAGCTTCTTGTGGCTGTCAGCTCTCCTTGGCCTTCTTTGGCATTCATGTCTCTGTCAGATTCTGCCTCTGTCTTCACATTCCCTTCTCCTCCGGGTGTCTGTCTTCTCTTCTGTCACTGTCTGTCTCCTATTGGATTGAGTGCCCACTTGGATAATTTGGAATGCTATCCCCATTTCAAACTTAATTGCATCTTTAAACCTCTTCTTTCCAAATAGGATAATACGCACAGAGTCCAGGGATTGGGACTTGGATATATCCTTTGGAGGCAAGATTTATTATAATACTAGAATTATTTCTGGTAATACTGTGTTAGCATTATTTATACAAAATAATAATTTTTCCCCACTGTTCACATCTCCTCAGCATAAGGATTTAACAGTAGAAAGTTATTCTTTCAGTCGTGAGCAGTAATTTCAGATTTGTGCTTAGGAGAGGTGAGGACATATACATAGATTTTGTTATATCTGCTAGGCATGAGGAGATCAAGATTCCAAATGACCAAACACTAAACATAATTTTCTTTTTTCTTTTTTTTTTTTAAAGATTTTATTTATTTATTCATGAGAGACAGAGAGAGAGACAGAGGCAGAGGGAGAAGCAGGCTCCCCGTGGAGCAGGGAGCCCAATGCGGGACTCGATCCCAGGACCCTGGGATCATGACCTGAGCCGAAGGCAGACGCTTAACCGACTGAGCCACCCAGGCGTCCCTAAACATAATTTTCAACATAAACTCCCAGTCATTGGAGGTAGGTTTGACTACACCATTTTCAGCTGTATATCCCGTATTTCACCCCACCACATACACACATACACTACCCTCAATAATAAGTAATAAAGGAAAACTGTGTTGTGAATCAGGATCTACAAACAGATTAAAGCATATGAAAAATGCACTCATCTGAGACTTACCAAATTTAAGAATAGTGAACAGAGGGCGCCTGGGTGGCTCAGTCGTTAAGCGTCTGCCTTCGGCTCAGGTCATGATCCCAGAGTCCTGGGATCGAGCCCCGCATCGGGCTCTCTGCTCCAAGGGAAGCCTCCTTCTCCCTCTCCCACTCCCCCTGCTTGTGTTCCTGCTCTCGCTGTCTCTGTCTCTGTCAAATAAATAAATAAAATCTTTAAAAAAAAAAAAGTGAACAGCATGAGAAAGCAATATGACAAAAGTAACCAAGAAATCATTTCATACCCAAGAACAAAGATTTAATAGAAAAAAGGACATTAGATGAAACATTATCAATGAGCTCAACAAAATGTAAGATGCAATCTCTACCACTAATAATTATAAAACCTCGGTTTAAAAATTGAAAACAAACAGGTCTTGAAAGTTGCCAGGAAACATCAAAGAGAGCCAGAAATTAAGAGGCTAAGATCTCTGAGAACAGGACACTAAAAAAACCCTCCAGATTCATCAATGAAATTATGTTTCAGAAAATCTGATCATTTGCTGACTCCTGAAAAATATTTAGAATTTGAGAGAAAGTAGTAACCTAGGTCCTGCTGAGTTCTTAGTGAGTTAGGGAGAACATAATTATACACAGTTCAGCACTACCACGCTGCCAGGACACGAGACATAATCATGAAGGAAAAAACAACTATAAAAACCGTGCATGAACCCAATATTTTATAAACAATAATGCACATAAGGCATTAGCCAGCCCCTGAAGGGCAAGTGCAGGGAGTGAGAAGCAGACAAAGCAGAAAGCACCTGTTTTGTGGCTGAAAATTTAATCAGAAAATTCTGCAATATTGAGGGTACTGTGTATACACTCTATTGATTCTTTTCTCTGAAGAATTCTAATACAATATTCAACTCTTCTTAGCCTGGTGTTGCAGGGAGAATGCACTTTGTCTTTCTGATTTAGCCTGTGTCTTAGGCAAGCATTAAGTCCCTGAGTCTCAGCTCCTATTCCTCTTGGTGCCCCTACCCTTCCCTAGATGTGTTTCTGGGCCCACCTCTCATATTTCTATTCCTCTTCCAGGTGCAAGGTTTTGTTTTTGTGTTTGTGTTTCTGTCCCCTTCCTTTAGACGTAATATGTTTATTTCAGTGTCCAACAGTGATAGTGTTTATTGCTTTTAACCTCCACATATTGAAACTTTTATTCCAGAAGGGATAGAGTGGAGAAAGGAACAAGTAGAACTGCATGCCCTTCCCCCCGTACCTGCCATTCTTTCTCTAAATCTGCAGTGTTAACGACATCTTCTTATAACTTTATCCAGTAATTTCCAAGAGCACCTGATGGGGTTCAAGGAGAAAATCCTGAAGAGGAATTGGACTCCCCAGTTTCTGTGGCCCATAAAGGGTTTCCCACTCCCTCAGCAGTGCACTCCTGATATCCACCAATTCACAGCCTCTGCTAAATAAACTCTACCTTGTAGCTAATTGCCCAATAAGCCACTGCCTCTGTCCCATCTTTTTTTTTTTTTTTTTTAGGATTTTATTTATTTATTGGACGGAGACAGAGATAGCAAGAGCAGGAACACAAGCAGGGGGAGTGGGAGAGGGAGAAACAGGCTTCCTGTAGGGCAGGGTGCCTGATGTGGGACTTGATCCTAGGACCCTGGGATCATGACCTGAGCAGAAGGCAGACGCTTAATGACTGAGCCACCCAGGCGCCCGTCTCTGTCCCATCTTTCCCTGCAGGCACCTCCTTAGATTTTGTTCACCTGAAACCTCAGTGCCCAGGTAGGTTCAAGGGAAGTTGTGAATTTGTAGTTTGTCTGGCCTTTTTTCCCCTGTAAAATCGAAATTCTTTCCAGGTGTCTCATCTCTGAGCAGATACCAGATGTCAAAAATAGATTTTTTTAAAGGATTATATTATACATGTTTCTGATCCTCAAACCACTACTTTATGCCAAAACAGACTTGGAATATTAAGCTTTGGAGGTTATTTATTTATACAGTGGTTGAGTAAAGCTTTATTTTTTCTCCCCTTCTCTTTTTCCTTCCTTCCACTTTTGATGGGATGCAGGTCTTAGTTTCGTAACCAATATAATTCCAATGTTTTCTTGAGGTCTGATAGAATTTAGATTTTTTCCACTATTTTTTCAGATATAATTGACATAACATTATATTAGTTTCAACTGTACATGATTTGAGATATATATATATAGATATATAGATATATACACACACACTGTGCATATATATATGCAATATATTGCAATATGAACACAGTAAGTCTAGTTAACATTCGTCACCACAGAAAGCTAGGAACGTTTTTCTTGTGATGGGAACTTTTAAGATCTACTCTCAAAGCAACTTTCAAATATATAATACAGTATTATTAACTATAATCACCATGCTGTACATGACATCCCCATCAGTTATTTATCTCATTAAGGGCTTTGTACCTTTTGATCTCTTCACCCATTTCACCCATCCTCACCCCCTGCCTCTGGCAACTATCAATTTGATCTCCGTTTAAATTCTTTTTTTTTTTTTTAATTTCACATATAGGGGCACCTGGGTGGCTTAGTCCTTAAGCGTCTGCCTTCAGCTCAGGTCATGATCCCAGGGTCTGGAGATCAAGCCCCGCATTGGGCTCCCTGCTCAGCGGGAAGCCTGCTTCTCCCTCTCCCACTCCCCCTGTTTGTGTTACCCCTCTCACTGTGTTGCTCTCTGTCAAATAAATAAATAATCTTAAAAAAAATTAAAAAATTAAAATTTCACATATAACTGAGATCATAGGTATTTTTTCCTGCTTGACATATCTTGCTTAGCATAATGCCCTCAGGCACAATCTATGTTGTTGTAAATGGCAGGATTTCCTTTTTTTTTATGGCTGAATAATATATCCATATATATATCCCCCCCATATTTTCTTGAGTTAATGTTTTCATTTCCCTCCAGTAAATACCAGAAGTGGAATTGCTAGATCATATGGTAATTCTATTTTTAATTATTTAATTTTTTGAGGAAGCTCCATACCATTTTCCATATTGGCTGTGACAATTTACTTTCCCACCAGGGGTTCCCTGTGCTCCACATTCTCACCAATACTTGTGGATTTTGTTTTGTTTGTTTTTGATAATAACCATTTAACAGGTATGAGATAGTATATCATTGTGGTTTTGATTTGCATTTCCTGATGATTAGTGATGTTGTGCATCTTTTCATGTACCTGGTAGGCATTTGTATATCTTCTTTGGAAAAATGTCTATTCATATCCTCTTTCCATTTTTTAATTGGATTGGGTTTTTTTTTTTTTGGTATAGATTTGTATGAATTTTTTATATATTGTAGACATTAACCTCTTAATAGATACACGATTTCAAATATTTTCTCCAATTCTGTAGGTTGCCTTTTCATTTTGTTATTAATTTCCTTTGCTGTGCAGAAGCTTTTGATATAGTCCCATTTATTTGTTTTTGCTTTTGTTGTCTTTGCTTTTAATATCAAATCCAAAAAATAATTGCAATGACCTATGTCAAGGAGCATAGCACCTATATTTTCTTCTAGGAGTTTTATGGTTTAAAGTCTTACATTCAAGTCTTTAATTCATTTCAAGTTGATTTTTATGTATGATGAAAAATAGTGATCTAGTTTCATTCTTTTGCTTGTGGTTGTTGTTTTCCCAAGACCATTTATTGAGGAGATTGTTCTTCTCCCAGTGTATATTCTTCATAAATTAATTGACAGTATATGTATGGCTTTATTTCTGGGCTTTCTCTTCTGTTCCATTGATAGATATATCTATTTTTATGCCAGTACCATACTGTTTTGATTACTGTAGCTCTGTAATATAGTTTGAAATCAGGAAGCATGATGCCTTCAGCTTTGTTCTTTCTCAAGATTGCCTTGAGTATTCAGACTTTTTTTTAAATTTTATTTTATTATGTTATGTTAGTCACCATACAATACATCATCAGTTTTTGATGTAGTGATCCACAATTCATTGTTTTCATATAACACCCAGTGCTTGAACATCTTGGTAGTCATTTGTAATAAAAAAAAATCCACATCTCACATCTCACATTGTGTGTAAAGAAAAAAATTCAGTTAGATTAGAGATACAAAAGTAAAAAAAAACAACTATACAAGTATGACAATGAAATATGGGTGAAATTCTCTTGAATCTCAGTGCAGGGAAAGGCTTTCTAAGTTTTAAAAAATCCAGAGGCAATAAGTAAAAGGATTGATGAATTTGAGTATGTAAAAATATTTTTAAAGCTTTTGTATTGTGAAAATCGACATCAAATAATCAGTGAAAACTGTGAAACTGGGAAGAAACTTTTACAGTAATCAGAACAAAAGACTAATAGTCCTAATGGTAAAAAAGCCTTAAAACTGATGTGTTCTCATTTTCTGATTGAAAATGAGAAAAATACATGGACAGGCGATTCAACAGAAAAGATAGAAAAATGGTTTTTGAAAATATGAAAACATTTTCAAACTCACTCATGGTTAAAAAAAAATACAACCAAAACAATGAGATACTATTTCTCTCCAACAAATTAGAAAATAAAAATATGAAAAAAGAGTGTAGGGAAGGATTATCTCTCTATATATGGAAACTTGGAAGAATTCCTGCTAGAGTGGTCTGTGAAAGAGTAACAGTGAGACATTAGCTAAAATCATTAGAAAATGAAAGGTGATGTCCCAGGACTAGGCAGATGATGACAGTAATGAGATATGGTGGTTAATAAAGCTTGTTGACCTGAGATTCAGAGCTGGAGATTTTAGAAAAAAAAATGATTGTGTTACTTACATTTTGCTGTGCAACCAATTAACTAAAATTTGGGACCATAAAAACACTGCAAGTATTTATTGTTTCAGAGTTTCTGTCAGTCAGGCATTTAAGAGAAGCACTGCTTCAGGCTTCTGCCTTAGAAATTTCTCTTATGATAGTGCAACTTTTATGTCAGCCTTGACTGGGGTCATCAGAGTTTCCTTACTGAGCCTGGAAGATTTACTTCTAAAGTTGCTCACTCATGATTGGCAAGTTGATGGTGGTGGGTGGAAGAAAATCTCACTCAAAATGTGGACTTCGTTATAGGGCTGGTGGAGTGTCCTCAGGACATGACAGCCAGATTCAGAGCAAGTGATTCAAGAGAAGAAAGGCAGAAGCTTCAATGCCTTTTATGGCCTACTCTGAAAGTCACACTCTATCACTTCCCACAGTGTGGGCTAGGACTACACAGAAATGTGAATACCAAGAGATGAGAATTATTAGGGATTACATTTGAACATGGCTACTAAAAAGGTGGGCATATGCTCTAAATGTGACTTTGGAAATAAAAGAATACCTAGTTCATTTCCAAAACAGTGATATAAGGACTCAGAAAAATAAAGCCACTAGTGAGAAAAATAAAGCCACCATTGGGAGACACTATGAGGGAATTCATGCACTAATTACTACATCCAGGTGATAGCTGGATTGCAATTTGGACAAAATGAATGAAGGGACCATTCAGGTAATACGTTGACAGTATAGAGAATTTTATGTGTAACTCATACATAACATTGAATTTCAAGGAATAGAGTAATAAAATTTAAGAAGTTGACAGAAGACTACAAAAGAAGAAACAATGGAGATTTACAGGGCTTTACTGGATTAAGGTGTAGAAATAGAAAGATAACCTAGCAGTTTAGGAAGTTTTTTGCTGAGATAAAAAAAAAGACATAATGAGATTAGTCCCAATGGATTCATTGCAGATAGTGGTAGCAAGGCTTTGAGTAATATAGGATATGACCCAGTGAGTTTCTGGAGCTTTCTCTACTTATCTGGGTAGGTAGAGCTCTGTCCAAGGGAAAATAAGGTCTTGGCTATAGTGCTTAGGCCTATACTAAAAGACAGGACTAAAAGTTTCTGGGAAATGTGGACTTAATCCCAGTTGTTCTGGTGGGAGGATTTCTGTTGCTCCCCTTGGAGAAAAGCTACTCTAGCTTTGAGTTAGTGTGCTTTCTTTTGTTAGGTTTTGATGGACTGAATGGTGGGGAAGCTGGGTGTCACATCAATATGTGGGCCTCTTCCCCAACCCTGAAGGTAGGATTAGGGGATTTAGAGGAGGAAACACGCTCTAACTTCCATTTTTGTGTATTTCCAATTATTTTGTAATTTCTATTGTGATTGAACGTCAACTGGAAGAACTTTTTAGAAGTGTTTAAGTTCCCAAAATGTAACAGAATGGAGGAGGGACTTTTTAAAATTAGTGATTTTTAATGGAATTATATTGTTTTTAAAGAAGATGATTTGTATGGTGGTAACTACTATTTTTTTAGTAGTTTTACTCGTTTTTATTACTATTTCTTATGAATTTTTTTTTATGTCCTAAAACATGATCAAATTTGGGAAAGTGTTATTACTAACATGTTGAGATCTGTCTACCTCTATATGTCAGCATACAAATGCATATATGTTGATGTAAGTAGTTAGACATATGTACGTGTTTTAAATTTCATGTTGTATATTAAATGTGTAATATTTATATGTAGAATATTAATATGTATTCTGTATATAAACTACTGTTTAATCAATGTTCTTAGTATTTAATTTTTTACTGGCTGATCATTTTGAGAAAAATTAATGTTAAATATACGTTTATTTTTTGAATTCTAACAATTCATGCATTATAACTTTTAGTCTATTGTAATAGGTATGTAGCAATACATGCTTTTTATATCTTGATGAATGATTATAGTTTAGATACTATCCTTTATTTATATACTATTCTGTTCAAATTCCCATAATATTATTATATTGCCTTTCTTTTATAGATTTGTCTGGAATTTTGCTTGGCCCATCCCTTGTAATTTTCTACTCTTCTGAATCATTATGATTTAGATAAGACTTTTTGAAACACTGTATTGTTGTGATTTTTAAAATACAGGAGTCTGTTTAAGTGATTTTTAAAACTTTACATTATGATTTCTAGTATATGTGAAATTATTCTTCTCACATATTCTGTATTTTCTATTGACTATCTCTTTTTTCCTTTTCTGCCTTATTTTAGATCAGTGGTTCTCAAGTGAGGCTATTTGTGGTTCTCCCAGCAGTCAAAACAGACTGAGGATTGCTACTAGCATCAACTGGGTAAGTCTAGGGATGCTGCTAAATATCCTACAAAGCACAGCGAACCCCATGCAACAAAGAACTACCTGGTCCAAAATGTCCATATGCTAAGATCAAGAACACTTGTTCCAAATTATACGTTCTATATTCTATTCATTTTTTTTTTACCTCTGTCAGTGTTAGACCTCTTAAGATTATTTTAGTTATTACTTAAAACAATCTTTAAAGGATGTTGAATTAATAGACATATTTATTCTCCTGTAGTACTAGAAAAGAGGCATTTATAAAGACTTAAACTAATGTGGTTAGTTTTCTCATCTTTCATATTGCTTTTAAATTTTTATTTTTATGATATTTTTAATCACCCCACACTGAGTTATTGTCAATATATACACACAGAATAGTCATGTGTATATATATACATATATATGTATACACACACACACACACATATATGTATGTATATTTACCTATAGGTTTTACCATTTTCTTTACTTCTTATACCCCCTTCTCTCTGTCTGGATCTCCTTTCCTGCTTGCTGAGTTACACCCATGAGTAGCACTTTCAGTGGAGGTAGATGGGTGGCAATTTATCTGGCTTTCATTGTATCTAAAACTGTTTTTATTTCACTTACATTATTTAATGATTGTGTAGCTGGAATAAAATTATATTCATAGTAATTTTCCTTCGTCACTTTGAAGATTTTATTTCAGTAACACATTGTTGCTCTCTGTGATGAGTATGTTACTCCTTCATAGGTAATCTTATCATCAAATCTGATTTAGAACCAGCATTTTTTTACTTGCTAACTCAGTCATTTTTGATTCTGTGTGCCTTAGTGTTAATTAGCTCTTGACCCATGCTTGAGACCAATTATGGTTTTGTTGTTATTTAGTTAGATAACATATTTTATGTTGGTTCTGAAAATTATTGCTATTGTCTTATTAAATGGTATATTCTTTAAATTGTCTATAAGTTTATTAAATCATCATTAGAAGCCTAATAGACCATTTTTTATTCTCTGTAATTCAAATCCTATTTTGTATGTTCTATCTTATTTCTTTGGAGAATTATAACATATTTTTTGATTTTCACTTCATCTGTCTAGTTTGAACTTTTAATTCTCCATTAATTATATTTTTATCTTAAAGATTAAGATTTTTGGAATCATACAGATTGGAATGTCTGCTTAGCTTCATCAGATATACTTATTTTAATTTTTACAATGTCTTCATTTTCCCATACATATTCTCTACATTCTTATCACTTTTTACCTGACAGTAACAAGATGGCTACTCAATAACCAGTGTCAATTTCTCTTATTCTTAGGACACTAAGTTCTAAAATCTGAAGGAGGTCTCAGTTGTGGCCCCAGTTACAACGGTGGAAAAAAGGAGCTGTGCTTCATTCCAGTAAACTTCTCAGAAAGAGAGGCCCCAGAAAACCATGCAAGAGCTTAGAAAAGTGCATGTATAGTTGTAATGGGTAAACTGCCTCAGCCATTAAGGTGCTCTGCTCAGATCTCTTTCACAGGCTTTCACAGGGAGCATAGCTGACTTTCATCCTCCAGCTGTCACTCCACTGGTTCTATCACATTCAGACCAAAGCATGTTTCTCTTGGGCTCCACAGCCCTGCTCCTTCAAGGCTGCCCCAGCCAAAGATTAAGCCTGATATGGAGTACTAGATCCATTTGATTTCTCTCCACTTCAGGACTGACCAATGGGCAGCTCATTGGCCAGGTCAAATTTTTCTCAGAACTGGGATGTAGACTGATACACTTCCTACCCAGTCCTTTTTTTAACACTTGTTAAACTTGCATCATGATCTGAAGGCTCTCGATTCCTACTCCTGCTCCCATGGTTGGCTACCTGCTTTCATCTTGGAGTGAGCAAAGACACTTTCATTTAGTTTTTGGATACGTTGTACAAGAGATTTTGTATTCCCTATTTAGTTGGTCTAATGGGGATTTGGAAAGACCGCCGCTGTCACCATATTCCCCAAACTCCAACCATTAAACGTTTCCAGGTAAAGATCTAATATTTTTTATCAGATATATTATCCATATAATATCCATGTTCCAAACAAATACTGAGGTATATAACTTCTTACTTCTTCAGTAATTTTAGAACACATATTGGAAATGTGGATTCTAGAAAGTTACTTCTAAGCACAACTATAAGCAAAGAACAGAGAAACTGAGTTCAGGAAAGTTGATAGTATAATTGCAACAATATCAATAATTTTACCATATTTAATGGGCTGAATTTATATATAAAGCAATTTTTAGACAGTTTCCACTGAGCTGACAATAAAATTATAAATAAGAGTAGAGGAGTCATAATATATTTATCTTTTATTCTAGGAATAAAAGCTTACTGTAGTGTTAATCTATGAGTTATTAGTTGTTAACATTATCACCTCCACAAGTAAGGGAACTTTTCTTGTATCCAGCAAACTGACAATTCTTAAAGTGAGGATATGTACTAAGAATTTAGTACAAAGACTATCAGTATCCACGAGCAACTGAAATGTGACATCCTTTATTTTAGCAAGTTATACTTAAGATATTCATTTGGTATGTATATTTTGTAGACAGAGAATAGTTATATTCAATTGGAAATTCTATACCATGGCACACAATTCTGACATAAAAGGAAATGGCATTGTAAAAATTGAAGTCATTTTGACTGAGAGAAGTAAAACAGAGGAAATTTCTAAGTAACAGAAAGCAGTTAAAGCTGCCCTTAGAGAACTATAACTTACTGACACTTAAAAGAGAGATAATAATTTGTGTAGACACTGAATTTGGCAGAGCTATGGGGATAATATATCTTTTTCAGTATCAAATATTATTTCATTTTTGATGCTAAGTCTTTCCTGCAATATTAACTTTTTATACTATTTTTTTTCCTCAATGACCTTGACCAACATGTGGGAAATAATCGGCCCCATCTTTTTAGGTCTTGAAGGGTTTGGTAATTTATCTTAAAGAGATGTCATTGTAGCAAATGTCCTCATTGTTGCTTGAAAGCTGTATCCTCCTTAAAAAAACAAAAACAAAAGTGAATGGTACATTAGGCAGATGTGAAATCATCCAAAACTATGAACTATTTTAGTATGCAGAATATTTTAGATTGCAACAAAATAAGCTAGTTTCTGTTTACATCCAGTGGGATTTTGTGAGATGAAATTTTTGTGAGATCCAATTCATCGTGGTTTATGAGGCAAAGGCAGAGTAGCCTGAGACCTAATCTTGATTTCTCCACATTTAACACATTTATTTTTAGAATTACATGTAAATGTTATCCCCCAAATTTCAAGCTGTTAAACACATTTGTCATGTGGCCTGTCACTAATTACATTCGTATTTGATTACCAAATTGCTCATATCATAGTCTTTAGATAATGTGTGTGTGTTTTTTTTTGTTTGCAGTAGCTTTTGGGAATCCTTGCTTTCTCCAGTATACTAGGTGCACTGTTGACCGCTTAATTTTGAAATGAAAGTAAGTAAGTACCTAATACTTCATCTCTTTGGCTTTACAACCAATGATCTTACCACTCTAGTGAGTCTCACCACTCTAGTAAGTTTCTAGAAGAGGCTCTTTAATTGTTCCAAGAGAGCAAGAAATTCATTTTTTCTGAATTTCTAATAGAAATGGATCACTTCTTTACCCCTCAACACCTCAGACAGGAAAGGGGTCAGGAGAATTTCTGGGTAATATCATTAAATATTCCACGATTTCCTCTTTCCCACCACACTGACTAAACATGCCAGCAAAGCCATATTCAGTGATGTCACTAAAGGCAGATTTGCAGTGAAGCTAAATGAAGCTTAAACTTCAGGGCCCTACACATATGTTTACAATGACATACATTTTTGACAATTTACAATAGTAAGATTTTTCTGTTCTCATTCTTTAAAATGGCTTCTGGCAAATGCCCAGTGCTTACAAACATAGGAAGAATGAATCTAATCATAAAATTTTAGAGCTTGGTGGAGATTTATGGTTTAGCTACTTCAGTTCCTTTTTACTGAGATGCAGGAATTTAAGCCCAGAGAAGTTCACTTACATGCCTGAAGTCAGAAAGGTTGTTAGCTGCAAAACCAGTGCTGAAATTCCAGTGTCTAATCCTGAACTAGTCTCCTTTTGAATGTATTACTCCACCCCTTAAGAATATAATGGGTATTATGTTCTGTTGATACAGTAAAGGGTAAATGCTATGGAGTTGAGCTGATAAAGGAAATTCTCAACTTTTAACCTTCACAGGCCCTGTTTGTGGGCTCCCAGGGAAGCTATTACTTTAACATTTACCAAAGTCAAAATGACTCCAAAAAACCTCAAAGCATGGCTCTATTTCTGCCTTGAGCATACATTGTACATCTGCTTCCAATAAATAAATTAAAAACTAACTAACCAAAAAGGAGCATTCTAAACATAAAGATAAGGGGGGAAAAAATCCCTGCTTCTCATAAGATTAAAGTCATGCAGTTTGCACATACTAAAAACATAAGATAAAGTCTGTAACTTTCTGGAATGTCCTTCATCATGATGATTTGTCTCTTTACGTAAAGAACATAGATAACCCTGCACCAAATGTAGCCTCCCCAGAGCACTCTCTTCTTTGTGAAGACTGTGTATCCCAGGCAGCTGTCCTAACTTGGGCCCAAGTGAAATATTTTTCCCTTCTCTTTAAAATTTTTAAAAAGTTTTGTTCATTTTGTATCAAAAAGGTGGATGAAGATATAATTCTAGTGCTGACACACTTGCTGGTTGAGAAATCCTTACTTCATTTTTTTTTTTTTTTTTTTCCGTCTGTTAAATGGCAATGACATTCTGCTTGAAAGGATCATCCTGAGGCAGTATATGGGAACTTTCTAAGGAAGTGATATGCTGCCTAAGTTGCACTTATGCTCTGACGTTCTGTAAAGTCTCTGCATACATATTGTAAATCTGAAACTATTTTAAAATAACAAATGAAAGACAAACAAATGTAGGGATAACAGCCAACCAGCTCCCAACAGCCTACAGAGGTCCCCACAAAGAAGAGTCCCTTGTTTAATCTGTTTGTTTAAGTCATTTGAGTATGACCATTAGTGGAATATATTTACAACAATATTTCACTAATGTCCTACACCCAACTAAAAGCTTCTACTAAACCAGGAGTATTCCTATTTTGAATATATTGGAAATGTTTTTTCTCTCTCTCTCTCTATATATTTTTTTCCATTGGTATATTTAATGGGATTATGTTAGCTTTTGATCCATTAGTTATGACCATTAGTGTTCATATTCTCTCTATATAATAAAAAGTTTATATTATCAACTATATAATAACATATACAATTTATATATTATAATAAAATATGAAAGCCCTTAAATAAACCCAGACTTCAACACTCTAAACTAAAGCAGAATACTTATTGTTTAATTTAATTTTTATTTTATGATATTTTTAAGATTTTATTTATTTACAGAAAGAGAGGGAAAGGGAGTGTGAGAGGGAGAAGCAGACTCCCTGCTGAGCAGAGCCCAATGTGGGACCCGATCCTAGGACCCTAAGATCATGACCTGAACTGATGCTTAACCAGTTGAGCCACCCAGGCACCCCTACTAATTGTTTAATTTGTAATGTTAGATAAAAATTCCATACTGCTTTTGATGCTTAATATTTTCATAGTTACCTAAGAAAAAAAGGAAAATAAGGGAAAAAAAGCTATCAGAGATTCAGAAGAAATAACAATAGAAAAGAATTAACAAAATGAGAAATAATCTTTTGGGTCTCTTCACTGACTAAAGTTGAGTTTACCCTTTAAATTACATGAGACCAGGGCGCCTGGGTGGCTCAGTTGGTTAAGCGACTGCCTTCGGCTCAGGTCATGATCCTGGAGTCCTAGGATCGAGTCCTGCATTGGGCTCCCTGCTCGGCGGGGAGCCTGCTTCTCCCTCTGGCCCTCCCCCTCTCATGTGCTCTCTGTCTCTCTCATTCTGTCTCAAATAAATAAATAAAATCTTAAAATAAATAAATAAATAAATAAATAAATAAATAAATAAATAAATGAATAAATAAATTACATGAGACCATGAAATATATTAGGAATTTTAAGAGAAAATAATGATGAAAAGTACTCTGAGTCATAACTAGGGTTTTTAAGTGGGCTCATGTATCAAACATGAGCAACATTCTCTCAAAGTTCTATCAGAAGATACATCTTCAAAGTTTCCTTGCAAGATAAAATATTATTTAAAAGGTAATAGAGAAATAGGATGATAAAAGGAAAACCTAATGGACTAAACTAAGAAATTGCTATTATCACTTGTTGCTCCTAGTGTAGTACTTTTGGAAATCTTCTTTTTGTAAGGAAGAGGCTGAGCAAATAATCTCTTAATTTTATTTTTTGTGATTAGATTAGAATTGCACAGTGGGCTTAGAAATCACCCACAACTCTGAATATGACTTCATTTCATACCAAATTCCTTCCCGATCAAATTACCTTTGAAATTGATGATTCATCTTGAAATTAGGCCCATAAAGCCCTTAATTGAGTTGGTCAAATTGAAATCTTGTCAAAAATTTTATAAAGTTATTGTTGAATGAAAAACCTTTCATTATAAACAAACTGTGGAACAATTAAAAAAAAAAACAACCTGCAAATACTTGGAAAAATTTTCCAAGTAAAAGAACAGAGAGAAACTGATGACAGAACCTTCTTAGTAATATCCTACCAAAACAAATATGAATAAGGAAGGAAAGACAGTAGCAGAAATTCGATACCTACCATTATATCTTAACAGGTCTACAAAGAAAGCACATTTAAAAATCATTACTGCTCTTAAACTCTATAATAGCTATCCTTTTCCCAGTATTAGAGGGGAAGGAAGGTGAGCGGTCAAAATCTGACATTCATTCTTATTACCACCCAAAATGGTATTGTAGAAGGCTCATCTTGGGTAGGTAGGCAGGGAATATACAAAGAGAAGCTGAAAACTCCTCTAGCACAGATGTATAACTTTACCATTCAAAGTGTCACTGCTGCTATCCATCACTATTCTTTAAAGCTAAGAGGAAAGTTAGAAAAAGCAGCTAGTTTAAATTGCCCTTGAGACTTTCTCTTCAACTCATGCATTAGATAGATGTGTTTTGTTTTGTTTTTTTAATTTCTAAATAACTGGGAGATTTTCTGGCTACCTCTCTGTTAATTTAGTTTAATGTTGTTACAGTCCAAAAACATATTTTGCATAATTTCTGTTCTTTTCAATTGATTAAGGATTTATACTCAGGGATGCAGTCTACCTAGATGTATGTTCCATGTGCACTTGAGAAGAATGTGTATTCCACTATTGTTAGATGGTTCCAGAACTCTCAAATGGATCCAAGTGATGGATAGTATTTTTTGGGTTCTCTATTTCTTTATTGGATTTCTGGCTACTTGTTCTCTCAGTTTTTGAGAGGCATATTGATGTCTCCAGTTACAGTTACAAATTCATCTATTTGTCCTTTCATTTCTATCCATTATTTCCCCGTGTATTTTGATGCTCTGTTGACACATGCATACAAATTTGGTAAAATTATCCCTTTTTATCATTATGTATTGCTCCCACCTATCCCTGAAAAAATTTATTGTACTGAAGTATAATTTGTCTGAAATAGTTATTCCAGATTTCTATTGGTTAATAATCGATTGCATCTTTCTCCATCCTCTTACCATAACATATTCATATGTTATATTTGTAGTGGATTTCTTATTGACAACATATAGTTGGATCATTACTTATTTTTTAATGTAAAATTCTCCTTTAACTTGTGGGTTTAGATCATTGACATTCCCAATGATTATTGATGTGGTTGGGTTATCTGGTAGCATCTTGTTGTTTTCTATCTTCTCCATCTGGTCCTTGTATCTTTTTCTCTTTTCTGCCTTCTCTGGTTTTAATTTAGCAGTTTTTAATGAGTCCATTTAATCTAATTAATTTATTGGTTATATTATTTAAACATATATTTTACTGGTTGCTCTGGGTTTTAAACATACATTTAAAAATAACCTGCAACTACTATAGCATAATATTATACCACCTCATGTTCAGTGTAAACAATTTTTATGTGAAAACCATTCCCTCTCCCATCCCTTGGGCCATTGTTGACCTGAATTTTATTCTGTAAACACCTAACATATAATTTGGCCTGTTTTCATCAGTTATGTTTTAGAAAAACTGCGAAAAAGAAAAAAAATACTGTATTTTTTCCATTTTCAACGTTCTTCACATCTTACTAACAGTCTCATTTTCTGATTGATCTCATGCCTTTTTCCTAAAGACCTTTCTCTAACATTTCTTGCACATTAGGCTTAATAGCAATGGATTCCCTTAGTTTTTGTTTCCTTGAAAGTATTTATTTCTCTGTAAACTCTCAAGAATGTTTTCACTGTATAAAGAATGCTATGTTGACAGTTTTTTTTTTTTTTCTTTCAGCACATGAAGATACCACTGTCTTGTCTTGTTTGTATGGTTTCAGATGAAAAGATTGCTGTAATTCTTAATACTTGTCCTTCTGTAAATAGTATTTTGTTGTTGTTGTTCTGGCAGCTGTTAACATTTTCTCTTTGTCCTTGGTCGCCATTAGTCTTCAATGGTTTAAATATAATATGCATAATTTTGTTGTTTCTTGGATTTGTGGTTTAAGGTCTAATTTTGGAAATTCTTCAGTATTTTTTTCTTCTATACTCTTTCCTGTTAATCTACTTTTAAGATTCTGATTACACATAGGTTGAACTCTGATACTGTCACAGTGAAAATAACTGCTAGAGGGAGGGAGATTATCTCTGACCAAATGTTAACAACAACAAAAAAATCTATGCGTGATTAGGAGTGAATTACAATACAAGCTTTTTGATATTACAGGTAACAGAGAAGTTATCCTTGTCATTTTGTATCATTGGGAATGCATTTGCTAAGAATTTCTCACCAGAAATATAATGGAAGTCCAGAGATAGAGCTCCACACCAATTCAGAACATCAGAGCTGCTATTTGGAACTCACATTTCGGACTCCTTGAATGTTAGCTTGATTTCTAGGCTTATTATTTCAAATCGTGGGCATCTCCCATTTAACTGAAGGGATAGTTTTATTTTCATCATTTTCTTTTTAATTTAAAGGATAGGGTCTTTTCCGTAAATTATCCCCTCAGCAAACTTTTTCTTTGTAACATTAATCAATCAAGATTGACTAAAGTATCTATCTGCTCACTTGGAGAGGGGGAAAGCTAATGTCTGACATTAATAGCTTTTATAGTAAAAATCAGGCAGGAAAATATGTAGATTAAAAGTTTGCACCCAAAGAACAAATAATCCAATCAAGAAATGGGCAGAAGACATGAACAGACATTTCTCCAACGAAGACCTCCAAATGGCCAACAGACACATGAAAAAATGCTCAACATCACTTGGCATCAGGGAAATACAAATCAAAACCACAATGAGATACCACCTCACACCAGTCAGAATGGCTAAAATTAACAAGTCAGGAAACGACAGATGTTGGCGAGGATGAGGAGAAAGGGGAACCCTCCTACACTGTTGGTGGGAATGTAAGTTGGTGTAGCCACTCTGGAAAACAGTATGGAGGTTCTTCAAAAAGTTGAAAATAGAGCTACCCTATGACCCAGCAATTGCACTACTGGGTATTTACCCCAAAGATACAAATGCAGTGATCCGAAGGGGTATGTGCACCCCGATGTTTATAGCAGCAATGTCCACAATAGCCAAACCATGGAAAGAGCCTAGATGTCCATCGACAGATGAATGGATAAAGAAGATGTAGTATATATACACAATGAAATATTATACAGCCATCAAAAATATGAAATCTTGCCATTTACAATGACATGGATGAGACTGGAGGGTATTATGCTGAGCGAAATAAGTCAATCAGAGAATGCTATGTATCATATGATCTCACTGATATGAGGATTTTGAGAAACAAGGCAGAGGATCATAGGGGAAGGGAGGGAAAAATGAAACAAGATGAAACCAGAGAGGGAGACAAACCATAAGAGACTCTTAATCTCAGGAAACAAACTGAGGGTTGCTGGAGTGGAGGCGGATGGGAGAGATAGGGTGGCTGGGTGATGGACATTGGGGAGGGTATATACTATGGTGAGCACTGTGAATTGTGTAAGACTGATGAATCACAGACCTGTACCCCTGAAACAAATAATACGTGATATGTTAATAAAAAAGTTTAAAAAATGGAGTAACAACAACAAAAAGTTTTCAATTATGTAAGTATTGGTACTACTAAACACTTTTCCCCAAAATCACTTGCAATGGAAGAGATGGATAAAATATATAGTACTTAACCTCTCAAGTCACAATTTCAAGTTAAAATTGCACATCCATGTAATCCAAGACATTTGTCCTTATCACCTCAGTGACATCATCCTGGTTCATGCCATGGAGATATCTCAATAACTGTGCTCTCAAGTTCAAACCATAATACCCATACTCGATTCTTGTCTTATGGTATTTTACCAGGTATGTGGTATAGGGACTAGGATTATATTTTATGTCTGTCCTTCCCTTGATAAAATGCAAGCTGAATTAGGGTAGGGATATTTGGAATTATTTTTCATTGTGTATTCTAATGATAGGAATAATCACTGGAACCTAATAGGTAATCATAAATGTTAAATAAATTGATGAATGTTTTACAGAAAAACTGTATTTTGATAGGATTTCTAATCTTCAGTATACATTTTTGGAAAAGATATGTGAGGACAACTATGAAAAAATGCTACCTAAGGATAAAAAGGAAAATGAATGAAATGTCAGATAAATACCTTTTGGAAATGAAACCTAAGAAACAGATATTTGCTTTCATTTGTTGTATAATGGAAAAATGTAAAAAGAAAATAAATTTTTAAAAATGGAATGAAATAAAAAGGATCTTGGCAAGCTAAGTACACTAAGAATGAGAAAAAAATCACTGCTGAACAAATAACTAATTTAGTAACTAAGAAACAGACACAGATAGAAAATAATTTGGTAACACAGAACGAAATAATTATAGTTAATGCAAAGGAAAAAGATGGGATAAAAATGATCAAAACAAAACAATAATAGCAATTTAATATGAGTTGCTAACCATTTAAAGAACAATAAAAAATAATTTTGCAATAGCAAATCTAACCACTTACAGAACAATAAAAAAATTAGCAAAATTTCAGAAAACTGAAATTTTAATTCAAAGGGACAAAAGTGTTTCAGTAAAATTGTCATAAAATAACTAACACTGACAAAACCATTTGGCATGTTTAGGTTTTAAATATATATATATGTTTAGGCATTCTGTCAAAAAAAAATCCCCTAACAACCATAAAAGGAAGACTTCCTTTAGATTTTGTCACAGAACCATGCAAGTTCAAAGTAGAGAAATATCTCTAAATTTCCAGTGAAAATAAATGGAGTGATAACTGTGAAATCGTGGGGTAAAAACACTCCAAAAAATCAATAAAAGCAGCCAAAAACTCAGAATCAAATTTCTCAGAACTCTGAAGACTTCAGCAATGAGGTAACGTTTCATCAAGAAAAATGGCTGAATCTCAGCATCAACAACATGCTTTGTGGTGTTTAATCCACCACTCTACAGTTCAGCAGTAGACTTGAAAAGATAATAGGCCATATTACTGGTTTCAGAGGAAGCAAAACAGCACCATAGCTGTTTCCAAACTTGATTTCCAAAGAATAGTAATTACTTGACCTGCGTAGTGGTTCTCTGGAAAACTCTACTCAAATAGCTTATTTTAATTTCACCTCACTTGAACTTGCTGAGTGCCTTTAAAAGCTTCTCCCCAAGAGGTATTTGTCAAATATTTTAACATCCTGATTGCCTAAAGTGATTTATAAGAGTTGGGGCAGACAGCAGATTAACCAAAATCTTAAAAGGGAAAGGTGAAGAATGAGATGTCTATAGGGGCTTTAAAAATCTCTGATATATTCCTGGGAAGCATCATTCATTCATAGCGTTGTTCTCATGTACAGGAAAAATACATGAGAAGCTCTTCAGGTCTCACCTCTGATATTCCCTGAGGCTCTGCATAGCTAAATCTGGGTTTAAAGTTCCTGGTTGGGTGTGGTCACGCAGAGCCCCTCAGCAAAGAGTGGAAGACTTATTTGTTCTAGGAATTTAAAAAAAAAATCCCTATTTAGTTATTATCTGATCACTAAGCAAACTAAGTAGAGACTTTAATGGCCACACATTATAAAGAAACACTTTAAAATTTGTTCAGAAATGTCATTAACCAAATAATAAAAGCAAACAACACTAGTAACAAACCCTGGGTAGGAGGAGTATCTGATTTCCAGATTGTACCTTACGGTATTTGAAATGTACATTTTTCATCAAAACATCATGATATATACAGCTATTTTAAATGTGTTCCAAGAGCTAAAGGAGACCATGTCTAAATAACTAAAGGAACATATGGGAATATTCTCTCAACAAATACAGAATATCAATAAGGAGAGAGAAATTATAACAATGGATCAAATAGATATCCTGTAGTTGAAAACTAAAATAACCGAAATAAAAAATTCAGTAGAAAAGATCCACAGCAGATCTGTGCAAGTAGAAGAATCAGCAAACATGACAAAAGATAAATTCAGACTGTGCAGTCTGAGGAACAGGCAAAGAAAAATGAAAACAGTAAATAGAGTCTCAGATACCTATGGGATACCATCAAATGTAGCAAACACAAGTGTACCCATTAAAAGGACTAACGGCAGAAAGAGATATATATTTTTTAAAGATTTTATTTATTTATTTGACAGAGTGAGCACAAGCAGGGGGGGCAGGCAGAGGGAGAGGGAGAAGCAGGCTCCCCACTGAGCAGGGAGCCAGATGCGGGGCTCAATCCCAGGACCCTGGTATCATGAGCCAAGCCGAAGGCAGATGCTTAACCAACTGAACCACCCCAGAAAGAGATATTTCAACAGTATTTGGACACTTCAATACCCAACTTTCAATAATGTATAATACAAATAGGTAGACAATATCAAGGAAATAGGAGATTTGAACAAGCCAACTAGAACTAATAGACACTCTACCCAACAAGAGAACACACATTCTTCTCAAATGCTCAAAGAACATTTTATAGGATAGACCATATGTTTGTTCATAAAACAAGCCTCAAAAAAATTTAAAGGATGGAAATCATATAAAGTGTGTTCTCCAAACACATTAAAGGAAATTAGAAATCAATAACAAGGAAATTTAGGAAATTCAAAAATATTTGTTATTAACAAATTAACCAAGGAGTCAAATAATAAACCACAGTGGAATTACAAAATACTTTGTAATATCAACATTTAATGCATGCAATAAAGTTAGTGCTTAGATGGACATTTATAGCTGTAAATGCCTCCAATAAAAAAGATCCCAAATCAGTAACCTAATCTCCAACTTTAATAAAGTAGTAAAAGAACTGCAAACAAAGTCCAAAGCAAGCAAAAGAAGCAGTAAATATTAGAGAAAAAAAAAAGATAAAATACAGAAAAAAATAAAACAAAAAACTGATTCTTTGAAAAGATCCATACAGTTGATGACTCTAGCTACACCAACCAAGAAAAAAAGAGAAAAAATTTAGTTGTTTAAATCAGGGACTAAAAATGGATCGTAACTACAGACTTTACAGAAATATAAGTGGATGTTAAGGAAAAGCTTTAAACAAATATATGCCAAACAGTTAAACAACAGTGAGTACATTTCTAGGAAGACACACATTACCAAATCTTAAGATGAAAAATAAAATCTGAATAGATGTATAACAAGTAAACAGATTGAATTAATAATAATAATAATAATAATAATAATAATAATAATAATAATAAACTTCACACGAAGAATCACTCAGGACCAGATGACCTCACTGGTGAAGTCAACCAAACATTTAGAAGAGTGACACTAATACTTCCTAAACACTTATTTTTTTTAAAAAGCAGACATATAGGAACACTTCTTAGATATTACTGATTTGGGATCTTTTTTATTGGCAACATTACAGCTATAAATGTCCATCTGAGCATCAATTTTATTGCATAAGTATTGATATTATATATATATATATGAGAGACTCAGAATAGCTGCCCAAATCTAGAAAAAGTAGATAAAGGACTCATACTTCCCAACTTCAAAACCCAACACAGCTACAGTAGTAAAGAAAGAGTGTTACTAACATAAGAATAGACAAATCAATGGAGTGGAATTTAAAATCCAGACATAAAACCAACCTCACTTTTATGGTCAATTGATTTTCACCAAGAGTGCTAAGAAAATTTAATGGGGAAAATAATCATCTTTTAAACATACCATCTTTCTTTTTATCTAGCTGCTGGGACAACTAGATATTCACATGCAAAGGAATGAACCTGAACCCCTATCTTACACCACATATAAAAATTAACTCAAAAGTGATCAAATATCTAAATTAATTTTAATAAGATAAAATTATAAAACTCTTAAAACATACATGCAAATCTTTGCAACATTGGATTGCGGAACAGTTTTTTTAGATAGGACACCAAAAATGAAGCAACCAAAGAAAAAATAAGGTAAACTGGAACTCATCAAAGTTTTGTGTATCAAAGGATACTATGATAGTAAGATAATCCACAGAATGGAAGAAAATATTTGCAAGTCATACATAAGACAAAAGTCTAGTATCCAAAATATATGGAGAACTCTTACAGCTCAACATAACAAGATAAACCCATTAAAACTGGGGAAGTATTTGGATAGATATTTCTCCAAAGAATATATTCAAATGGCCAACAAGCACATGAAAATGTACTCAACATCATTTTCATTAGGAAATACCAATCAAAATAATACATAATGTGCTACTACTTCACACATAAAAGAATGGTATAATAATGTAAAAACAAATATAAAACAAGATATGGAGTAACTGGAACTCTCATACATTGCTGGTGAAACTATGATTTCAGCCAAAAGATAAAACAGTTTGGCAGTACCACAAAAGGGTAGAATTATTATATAATCCCATGTTCCACTTCTTCATATATAGAAATTATATAACAAAGAATTAAAAAATAGGTATCCAAACAGAAATTTATAAATGAATGTTAGAACGTTATCACAAAGCCAAAAGATGGAAGCAACCTAAGGGTCCATAGGGTATGAAAAAAATATATATATTAATATGAATATATATGTATATATATTTCAAATATATATTATTGCATGTTATATATTTATAAATATATTTTATATATGAATAGATTATATTTAAAATTTTTATAATTGTATAATATATTAATATAACAGTATATTAATAATAAATTTATATATTTATATAAAATTCACCCATTTTATGGATATATATGATTATTATTTACCCATCAAAGAAAATAAACAATTGATACATACTACAACATCAATGAACCTTAGAATCATTATGCTGTGAAAGAAACCAAAAGGCACATATTTTATAATTCCATTGTATGAGATATTCAGATTAAGCAAATCCATATAGTCAGAAAGTATATTTTCCCCCTAGTGGCCAAGGGGAAGGGGGGTAGAAACTGATAACTGGTATGGGGTTTCTTTTTGAAGTATTAAAAATATCCTAGAATTACTTAGGATGGTTGTATAGCCTTGGCAATATACTAAAAACCATTCATTTGTTCACTTTAAAGTGGTGGATTTTATGTAATTATAATTTTATATATTTATATAAATAAATATTTATGTATGTAAGTATGTATATATATTTATATTACAATAAATATAAATATACCCATACACACATGCAAAGTTGAGCAAAAATCTAATACTATACCTGTCACAATTCTTAGGACAGTAGCATGAAAATAGCACTAATTGTGAGTGCTATATGAGCTCAGGAAATATCACAATCATAGGACATTTACAGGAAGGTCAATAAGAGATACCTGAAAATGTTGCATTTTTAATATGGAATATATATAAATACAGAATTAAAGCTAAAGAGTTATAAGAATTATGAATAACAGAATATAATAGACTGACTCATACAGGATAGCTGATATAAGAAATGTTTCATCTACAAAAATACCAATTTCATACAGTGTAACTCAATAAATGTCATAGACAAAGTAAAACTTATATTGAATAAAGTATAGAGAAGAGGTGACAGAAAATGATAGTATGTCAATTTCCGTATTTTTCCTAATGATGTAACAAATTATTTAGTCAAAACTGATAACTGCAGGGCAATTTTAATATCTTATTTAAAATGATAAACATTAAAAATAAAGTAAGCTACAGTAACCGTAAAAGAACAAAATATAATTAATGATTGAGACTTTGAAAGTGGAAGAGTGGTAAGGAATTTTAAGAGTTTTTTAATCTTACATTCTTAAAAAAAAAAAAAAGTAACTAAATATTTGACACCAGAAAAAGAATAAGAACCTAAATAGAATGGAATCAACAAAAGAGAACTGAACCAAATTCATGTTAGACTTTAATATATAATTATATTTGAATTCTTCAGTTGGTGGCAAAAATTTGGAATTTTCATTGGATTTCAATGTTTTTATCATAACTAGTTATTTGTTCAGGGATAAAAGATGGTTCTCATCTTCCTTGTGTGTGTCAAAGCTATGTAATTACAGATGATTTGTAAAAGAAATCATAAATGCAATTCATTTTATATGTTGCATATTATACATTCAGTATTTAGTATTATGTTTTTGGAAAGAAATATAATACCAATCAAAATGTAAAATGTATATTATTTTCTATACAACAATGTAACTCCTAGAAACTTATCCTGGATATTCACACAAAAAAATAGGGCAACACTGAAATGTACTCACAGAATTTTTCATAATATCCAAAATTTGGAATTGACTTAAATGACCATTAGTAGCAAATTACTTTTTTTGAAAAGTGTGTGGAGTATAAATGAAGATTTATTTACTAATTTTGGAATATGAGCTGGAGTGACAGGGATCTTCAGATTTCTATGGGAGCAAAAGTGCTGGCAGATTCCCTTTCTCTTCCTCTCCCCCAGTTTAGATAGCAGGAACCAGCCCTGATACTACATCTATCTTGCTAGTACTACATGCCCCACCTCCATGTTGCCCTCAGACTCACAGCATCCACCCTACCAGCCTCAGCAGGCTCCCTCCAAAGTGGTTCCTATCCTGCCATACCCTGGAAGCAGCCTTTGCAGAAATCTGCACCACCTTAAAGTGACTCCTGCCCTGTGGAGGGGGAAAATAAGTCCACACACCAGTGCCCTTGCAGTTCCTGCAGCCAGGCTTCTTAGCTGGCTGCACAGGGAGAAAGACCTGCTATTCTGTGTGGCAAAGAGGTGGATTGAGACACCTAGTCTGACTCCTGGCCTCTACCACATAGAGCCTGCAGTGGTCTCAGGCCTCTCAACAACACTGGACCAAACCCAGCCCAGTGCACACACAGCAGGCAAACTGGGTCAGAGCAGCAAACTGCGCTAAGGATAACCATGACCCAGTCACAACAGTAGGGTGCACAGAGACCACACAAGAGATACCCTAGATATCTGGTTCTGGTGACCAAGGGGGTTTGTACTAACAGGGGACCATAGGACCTCTTCTACACTGGGCCACTACTTTCAAGACCAGGAGATGTAGCTGACATCCATAATACATAAGAAACAAACACAGAGAGTTGGTAAAAATGAGGAGACAGAGGAATCTGTCTCAAATGAAAGTACAAGACAGTATCACAGCAAAACATCTAAATGAAACACAAATAAGCATTATGCCTGATAAAGAATTCAAAGTAATCATCATAAAGATATTCACTGCACTTGAAAAAAGAGTAAATGAACTCAGTGAGACCTTCAGCAAAGAGATGGAAAATATAAAAAAGAATCAGTCAGAACTAAAGAATTCAATAACTGAAATGAAAAAAATACACTAGAGGGAACCAACAGATTAGAGGGTGTAGAAAAATGAATCAGCAATCTGGAAGACTTTTAGAAAGCTTTTAGAATGCATTCAAATTTAAGTAGTCATCAACTCTATTATAGGCTGCTATACACATAATATGTTATATATGAACCTAACGATAACCACAAATCAAAAACCTATAATAGATACACAAAAAAATAAAGAGAAAGGAATCTAAGTATAGCACTAAAGGAAGCCTTCAAGCCACAAGGGAAAAGAGCAAGAGGAGAAGAAAGGAACAGAGAGGAACTGCAAAGCAACCAGAAAATAATTAACAAAATGCCAGTAAGTACATACCTATCAATAATTTCTTTAACTCTTCATGGAATAAATGCTCCAATCAATAGATACAGAGTGACTAAATAGAAAAAAAAAATAAGACCCATTGATAATGCTGCCTATAAGAGACTCATTTTAGACCCAAAGATACCTCCAGATTGAAAGTGAGGGGGTAGAGAACAATTTGTCTTATTAATGGATGTAGAAAGAAAGTTGGAGTAGCCAACCTTTTATCAGACAAACTGGATTTTAAAACAGACTATAAGAAGAGATTAAGAAGGACACTATAGAATAAAGGGGTCTATCCAACAAGAAGATCTATCAATTGTAAATATTTATGCCCCTAACTTGGAAGCAGCCAAATATATAAATCAATTAATAATAAACTTAAACTAATTGATAATAATACATTAATAGTAGGGGACTTTAAAACCCCACTCACAGCAATGGACTGATCATCTAAGCAGAAGATCAACAAGGAAACAGGCTTTAAATGACTCACTGGACCAGATGGACTTAACAGATCTATTCAGAGCATTTCATCCTAAAGCAACAGAATACACACTCTTTCTGAGTGCATATGGAATATACTCCAAATTAGATCACATACTGGATCACAAATCAGGCCTCAACTGGTACAAAAATACTGAGATCATACCATGCATATTTTCAAACAACAATGCTATGAAACTTAAAGTCAACCACAAGAAACAACTTGGAAGGAACACAAATACATGGAGGTTAAAGAACATCCTACTAAAGAATGAATGGGTCAACCAGGAAATTAAAGAAGAATTAAAAAAATACATGGAAGCAAATGAAAATGAAAACATGACAGTCCAAAACCCTTGGGATGCAGCAAAAGTGGTCCTGAGAGGGAAGTATATAGCAATACAGGTCTTCTTCAAGAAGAAAGAAAACCCTCAAACACACAACCTAAACTTACACCCAAAGGAGCTTGAAAAAGAACAGCAAATATAGCCTAAATCCAGCAGGAGAAGGGAAATAATAAAGATTAGAGCAAAAATCAATGAAATAGAAGCCAAAAGACCAGTAGAACAGATCAATGAAACTAGGAGCTGGTTCTTTGAAAGAATTAACAGATTGATAAACTCCTATACAGACTTATCAGAAAGAAAAGAGAAAGGACCCAAATAAATAAAATCATGAATGAAAGAGGAGAGATCACAACCAACACCACAGAAATGCAAACAATTATAAGAGAATATTATGAGCAATTATATGCCAAAAAAAATAGGCAATCTGGAAGAAATGGATGCATTCCTAGAGATGTATAAACTACCAAAACTGAAACAGGAAGAAGTAGAAAACCTAAACAAACCCATAGTCAGCAAGGAAATTGAAGCAGTAATCAAAAATCTCCCAAAACAAGAGTCCAGGGCCAGATGGCTTCCCAGGGGAAATCTACCAAACATTTAAAGAAGAATCAATACCTAATCTTCTGAAACTGTTCCAAAAAATAGAAATGGAAGGAAAACTTCCAAACTTATTCTATGAGGCCAGCATTACCTTGATCCCCAAACCAGACAAAGACCCCACCAAAAAGCAGAATTACAGACCAATATCCCTGATGAGCATGGATGCAAAAATTCTCAACAAGATACTAGGTAATCACATCCAACAGTACATTAAAAGGATCATTCACCACAACCAAGTAGGATTTATTCCTGAGCTACAGGGGTGGTTCAACATTTGAAAATCAATCAACATAATACACCATATTAATGAAATAAAGGGTAAGAACCATGTGATCCTCTCAATAGATGCAGAAAAAGCATTTGACAAAATATAGCATCTTTTCTTGATAAAAACCCTCAACAAAATAGGGATAAAAGGAACATACCTCAACATCATAAAAGCCATATATGAAAGACCCACAGCCAATATCATTCTCAATGGGGAAAAACTGAGAGTTTATCCCCTAAGGTCAGGAATATGACAGGGATGTCCACTATCATCACTGTTGTTCAGCATAGTACTGGAAGTCCTAGTTTCAGCAACCAAACAAAAAGAAGTAAAATGCATCCGCACTGGCAAGGAAGTCAAACTTTCACTCTTCTCAGACAACATGATACTCTATGTAGAAAACCCAAAAGAAGCCACCAAAAAATTGTTAGAACTGGTACAGGAACTCAGCAATGTTGCAGGGTATAAAATCAATGCACAGAAGTCTGTTGCTTTCTACACACCAACAATGATGCAGCAGCAAGAGAAATCAAGGAATCCATCCCATTTACAATTGCACCAAAAACCGTAAGATACCTAGGAATAAACCTAACCAAAGTGGTAAAAGATCTGTACTCTGAAAACATAGAACACTTATGAAAGAGATTGAGGAAGTCACAAAGAAATGGAAAAGTATTCCATGCTCATGGATTGGAAGAACAATGTTAAAATGCCTATATTACCCAAAGCATCCACACATTTAACGTAACCCTTATCAAAATTCCATCAACATTTTTCATAGAGTGAGAACAAATGATCCTAAAATCTGTATGGAACCACAAAAGACCCCAGATAGCCAAAGCAATTCTGATAAAGAAAAACAAAACTGGAAGCATCACCATTCCAGATTTCAGGCCATATTACAAAGTCATCAAGACAGTATGGTACTGGCACAAAAACAGACACATAGCTCAATAGAACAGAATAGAGAACCCAGAAATGGACCCTAAACTCTATGGTCAACTAATCTTCAACAAAGCAGGAAAGAATATCTAATGGAAAAAAGACCATCTCTTCAACAAAAGGTGTTGGGAAAATTGGACAGCCACACGCAAAAGAATGAAACTGGACCACTTTCTTACACCATAAACAAAAATAAATTCAATACGGATGAAAGACCTAAATGTGAGCTGGGAATCCACTAAAATCCTAGAGGACAACACAGGCAGCAACCTGTTTGACCTTGGCCTTCAGCAACTTCTTGCTAGACACATCTCCAAAGGCAAAGGAAACAAAAGCAAAAATGAACTATTGGGACTTCATGACTTCGTCAGGATAAAAATCTTTCACACAGCAAAGGAAACTATCAACAAAACTAAAAGGCAACCTATGGAATGGAAGAAGATATTTGCAAATGACCTATCAGATAAAGGGTCAGTATCCAAAATGTATAAAGAACTTATCAAACTCAACACCCCCAAAAATAAATAATCCAATCAAGAAATGATCAGAAGACATGAACTGACATTTCTCCATAGAAGACATATAAATGGCTAACAGACACATGAAAAATTGCTCAACATCACTTAGCATCAAGGAAATACAAATCAAAAGCACAATGAGATACTACCTCACACCAGTCAGAATGACTGACATTAACAGCTCAGGAAACAACAGATGTTGGTGAGGATGTGGAGAAAGGGGAACCCTCTTACACTATTGGTGGGGATGCAAAATAGAACTACCTAGGACCCAGCAATTGCACTACTGGTATTTATCCAAAGGATACAAAAATAGTGATTCAAAGGGGCACAGGCACCCCAGTGTTTATAGTAGCAATGTCCACAATAGCCAAAATACAACATCTGTTCATGATTAAAAACTCTCAACAAAGTGGGTTAAGAGTGAATATACCTCAATATACCAAAGGCCATATATGAAAAAAAACCTGGCTAACATCATACTCAATGGTGAAAAACTGAAAGAATCTCCTCTAAGATCAGAAATAAAACAAGGTTGTCAACTCTCACCACTTTTATTCAAATAGTAGTGGAAGTCCTAGCTATAGCAATCAGACAAGAAAAAAATACAAGGCATCCAAATTGGAAGGAAGGAGTAAAACTGTCTGCAGATGACATGATAATATATGTAGAAAACCATAAACTCTGCCAAAAGAAACAAAACAAACAACTATCAGATAAATAAATTCAGTAAATTTTCAGGATTCAAACTTGATATACAGTAATCTGTTCATTTCTATGCACTAATAATGAAGTAGGAGGAAGGGAAATTGAGAAAACAATCTCATTTATAACTGCACTGAAAAGAATAAAATACCTAGAAATAAATTTAACCAAGGAGGTGAAAGACACATACTCAGAAAATTATAAAACACTAATGAAGAAGTTGAAGACAACACAAATAAATGAAAAGGCATACCCATGCTCATGGATTGGAAGAATTAATAGTAAAATGTCCATATTACCCAAAACAATCTACAAATTTAAGGCAATTTATCAAAATACCCATAACATTTTTTTTAAGATTTTTATTTATTTATTTGACAGAGAGAGAGATAGCGAGAGCAGGAACACAAGCAGGGGGAGTGGGAGAGGGAGAAGCAGGCTTCCTGCCGAGCAAGGAGCCCGATGAGGGACTCGATCCCAGGACCCTGGGATCATGACCTGAGCCGAAGGCAGACGCTTAACGACTGAGCCACCCAGGCGCCCCCCATAACATTTTTTTATAGCCCTGGAAGAAATACTAAAATTTGTAGGGAACCACAGAAGGCCTCAATGAACCAATGCAATCTTGAGAAAGAACAAAGCTGGAATCATCACACTTCCAGATTTTATGATATACTACAAATCCATAGTAATCAAAACATTATGGTACTGGCATAAAAACAGACACATATACAATGGAACAGAATAGAGAGCCCAGAAATATACCCACACCTATATGGTCAATTAATTTACAACAAAGGAGGCAAGAATATGCAATGGGGAAAAGACAGTCTTTTCAATAATGGTGCTGGGAAAACTGGACCACTTTCTTACACCATACACAAAAATAAACTAGAAGTGGATAAATGTGACCCAAATATGAGACCTGAAACCATAAAACCCCTTAAAGAAAAGATTGTCAGTAATCTCTTGGACATTGCCTTTAGCAACATGTTTATGGATATGTCTCCTCAGGCAAGGGAAACAAAAGCAAAAATAAGCTACTGGAGGGGCACCCGGGGGCTGAGCCGGTTAAGCATCCAACTCTTGATTTCAGCTCAGGTTATGATCTCAGGGTTGTGAAATCAAGCCCCGCCTTTGGCTCTGCACTGTGTGTGGAGCCTGGTTAAGGTTCTCTCTCTCCCTCTTCCCCTCTCCCTCTCTAAGAAATAAATTAAAAATAAACTATTGGAACTATACCAAAAACTTTTACACAGCAGAGGAAATCACCAAAAGGCAGCATACTGGGGTGCCTGGGTGGCTCAGTTGGTTAAGCGACTGCCTTGGGCTCAGGTCATGATCCTGGAGTCCCGGGAACGAGTCCTGCATCGGGCTCCCTGCTCAGCAGGGAGTCTGCTTCTACCTCTGACCCTCCTCCCTCTCATGCTCTCTGTCTCTCATTCTCTCTCTCTCAAATAAATAAATAAAATCTTAAAAAAAAAAAAAGGCAGCATACTGCATGGGAGAAGATATTTGCAAATGAAATATCCAATTAAAAGTTATTATCCAACATACATAAAAAATTTATACAACTCAAGACCAAAAAGACAAACAATCCATTTAAAAAATGGGCAGAACTGAAAAGACATTTTTCTGAAGAAGACATACAGATAGCTAACTGATGCATGAAAAGATGCTCGACATCACTAATCATCAGGGAAATGCAAATCAAAACCACAAGGAGATACTACCTCACATGAATCTGAATAGTTGTATCAAAAAATATACAAGAAATAATAATGTTGGAGAGGCTATGGAGAAAAGCGAACCCTTGTGCACTGTTGGGAGGAGTGTAAATTGGTGCATCCACTCTGGAAAATAATATGGAGGGTTCTCAAAAAATTAAAAATTGAAATTCCATGTGATCCAGTAATTGCACTACTGGTTATTTACCCAAAGAAAACAAAAACACTAATTTGAAAAGATGCATGCACCCCTATGTTTACTCCAGCATTATTTATAATAGCCATGATATGGAAGCAAACCCAGTGTCCACTGATAGATGAATGGATAAAGGGCTATGCATAGAGAGAGAGAGAGAGAGAGAGAGAATGGAATGTTACTCAGGAATAAACAAGAATGAGCTCCTGACATCTTGACATCTGTGCCACACAGATGGACCTAGAGTATATTATGCTAAGTAAAATAAGTCAGACAAATAAAGACAAATACCATATGATTTCACTTATTTGTGGAATCTAAAAAACCAGCCAACCAAATGAACAAAAGCCAAAAACAGACTCATAAAGAGAACAAACTAGAGGGTTTGCCAGAGGGGAGATGGGAAAGGCAGTGAGTGAAATAGATAAAGGGGATTAAAAAGTACTTTCAATTATAAAATAAGTTAGTCACAGAGATAATAAATACAGCTTAGGGAATATAGTCAATAATATTTAATAACATTGTATGGTAACAGATGGTGGCTACTCTTATGGTAAGCATTGAATAATGTATAGAATTGTCAGTTCATTATGTTATGTACATGAAACTATTATAACATTGTATGTTTACACTTCAATTAAAAAATATGAAGAAAAAGAAAATTCAACTAAGTTAGAGTATCCCCTCATGTTACTGTGAAAAATTATTTTATTATGGATGTAGTAAGCTTAGTTTTATATCATAGCTACAGTTAATTCTAACTTGACATTTGTCATTTCTAATTTAGAATAAAATACTATTTTGTATTATCTGGTTGGAGCTAAGTTAAAGTTCATCATACACCATTGATTTCTACTAGTCAAAATGATATAGAAAAGAATCTCACTTTGGACATTATAATCACAGTTTTCCCATGATATATTTACTCTCAGAACAATATTCTAATTCAAGAACCAAAAAAGAAAACATTGAAAAATATACCAAATCAGTAATCAGACAATGTCATTAAACGAAGCAATCAAACCATTATTTATCAATATCTTATTGTAAAAATATAAATTGAACATTTAATGTTTTTTGAACATTTATTGTTTTTATAATGAGGAATGTAGAACATGGTAAAATATATTCATTTCAAGTCACAAAATCATTCATGATCAAATTAAGATTAAATCTTTGCTGGTATAGACTCAAAATTCCTTAGTATTATACTTCCTAATTCTAAAGCAGTATGATATTTTTATTTTATTTATTTATTTATTTTTAAAGATTTTATTTATTTATTCATGAGAGACAGAGAGAGAGAGAGAGAGGCAGAGGGAGAAGCAGGCTCCCAAGGAGCAGGGAGCCCGATGCGGGACTCGATCCCAGGACGCTGGGATCATGACCTGAGCTGAAGGCAGATGCTTAACCATCTGAGCCACCCAGGCGCCCCAGCAGTATGATATTTTTAGAGTGCTATTAGTGGTGTGATTACTGGTTAATTCAAATTTCATAATTCAAATAACTTGAAAGTAGCATAAATAGTTGGTAAATCCTTTAAACCAATACATGTTATATGTATATTCAGATGTTCTATGGTTCTGGGAAATTTTATAAAATTTTGTAATTCTTTGCTCAGCTAACAAAAACCAATACTTAGGGACTTATCAGCATTTACATATTTTATATAGAATAAATATATACATACTCTAATGATTTGATAAAAATATAGAATATTATAAAGGAATATATATATTTATATTTTAATGTCAAGGACAACTGATGTATCTTCACAGACTTTAGATAAAGTTACTGAAAATTTTTATATCAGAGTGCTGACACAATTATTTGAAAAGTGACCTAACATGAAAATCCACGTAACATATGTAACTGAAAATGTTACTTAAAGCAATGGGAGAATATGAGAGCATTACATGGAAAATTTTAGCAAAATTTCTTTAGGATAAAATCCTCATAATTTCTCTTATTTCTACATTTCAAAAGTAAGAATATTATCAGTAGGCTTGGATACAGTCATACAGAATAAGCATAACTAAATCATTATTCCTTATCTGAATGCCTACTCTGTTACAAGCTTCTAATTAGATGGTCATACTGAAAGAGATAAAATGTACAAGGACAATTGTGATGAGTAAAGATGACAGACAAGTAAATAATTTCAGTATAATTTTATGAACCCTAGGACAGATTAGACTATAGGCTTTTATGGTAGTACATCAAAGTGTACTTTTCATGAAGAAAGGAAATAATGATTGAAGCCATCTGGAGTAAGTCATCCTCTAAACTGACCCTTAAAGTTGAATGGGAATTGGTCAAGTGAAAGTGGAAGGAGTTGACTCCCCACAGATGGACCAATATATGCAATATCACAAAGACACAGTTCAGAAAGGTAAAGATGTGTGCATGTCTAGGCATGATGATCAGAAAGGAAGAGGGCAATAGAAAAGTCTGGAAAAGTAGACATGTTAAGATCTTAGGGGTCATGGGGTGCCTGGGTGGCTCAGTCGTTAAGCGTCTGCCTTCGGCTCAGTTCATGATCTCAGGGTCCTGGGATCGAGCCCCGCATCGGGCTCCCTGCTCCGCAGGAAGCCTTCTTCTCCCTCTCCCACTCCGCCTGCTGTGTTCCCTCTCTCTCTGTGTCTCTCTCTGTCAAATAAATAAAGTCTTTAAAAAAAAAAAAAAGATCTTAGGGGTCATGCTGATAACCACGGCTCAGAAATTGCCATTGTGTTATTCTCTAAAACGCCAACCTCTCCTGGCTATATGCCAGTTGCGTCAGGTAACCAGATCTTGTAGCCATGTGGAATAAACTGGACATAATTTCATACTAGAGTGCCAGCCTGTGAACAGCTGCCCTTAAAAATATATGAAAATATGAGGCCAAGAACCATATCCACTGCCAAGGTCCAGAGGACACAACAGCAAACTGGCAGTTCTACTAAACCCCCCAGAGCATTATCCCACGATCTGAGGAGTACCACTCTCTTGTCTGTATTTTATGACTCCAAGAGCTTCTGATATATTCAGGAGGTAGATTCCCAAATGCAGATGTTTAACAAGTCTATCACTTTATTTATAGCTATTTATCATCTATCTAAAAAATAATGACCTGAGTGTAAACAAGGGATATTTCCAATGTATTTAACTCTGCCCATAGTAAGTATGAAACCCTCCATTATTTTTCAAGTGTTAAAATAGGAAGATTTAATATTCGAATACTTAAATATTCAAATGCATTTAAATAAATTGAATATTAATGCCAATGTTTAAATATTTAAATAAGATGAAGATACTATATGAATATTTGAGTAGTATCATTTATAAATGACTTTGAAATTTTGAATTTTGTTCTGTTATTCTATTTCGTGTAAGCTCGGGGAGGGGAAAGGGCCGAATGATCATTTACATGAAATGGCTAAGTAGTAAAATAATCATGTGTTGCCACACCAAGTGATGCTCTAAAGTGGTTATACCAGAAGCTTCAAAAACCTGAACATTAAACAACAGATCCGTCCTTCAAAACCTGGTCGGGCATTGTAATCATCTATGGACAGTATGAAAAGTACAGGTTCCTAAGTCAGTCCTCCAAGATAATGACTGATAAATCTGGGTAGAGACCCAATAATGTATATTTTCAATGAGAGCTTCAGATGATACTGATACCGGTTTCACACAGATTGTCATTTGAGAACCACAGGTACGGGGCCTCCCTTTTCAGCTCAGGTCTGAGCCAGGAAATAAGTTTTATACTTCAATATTGCATTGATATTTAATATATACGTTGAAACTTCTATTTAGATCAAATTATAAACAAGGGCCCAGTGTGCTCAGGATTGAGAGAGAAGTGGAGATAGGTAGCGGCTCTGCAAAATGAACTATCATTGTAGAATAACAACATTTATAGGCAGTTTTCAAGACATTAGTGAGGAATGTTATAAAATGACATTTGTAAAGCTAAAACAGAATGTTAATATGGACTCTTCCTGTTTACGGTTTAGGCTGAGCCCCAAAGTCAAAGGATATACAAAATATCACAAACATCCCCTTATCCAAAAGACAGGTAAGTGACCCTCTACACTTTTTACAAATCAACTCTGCTCACATTAGTGATCACCTCTGTCCAGAGTATAAAATGATGGGATTGAACTTTGCAAGGGAAGATTTCCTCAGAACGTACTGTCATGGTAAGTGCATGACAGTACTTTCTGACAAGTACTCATTGACAAGTACTGTCAATTGACAAAGTACTGTCATGATATGTGCATGACAGTACTTTCTGACAAGTACTCACTGACAAGCCATTAGTCAATATGATATATTTTTTCCTCCAGACCAAGAGAAAGGAGGAAAGGTTCTTTTCCTCTCACCTCAAGCCAAGAGAAAAGGGGTTATGAAATCATTCAAATAGTTAGATATTTGTGTCAGGAGATTTGACAGTATGAAATATCCATGTGAAAAAGGTTATCAAAAAAAAAATCATTACCTAAAATGGGGCAAAAGTAAGGCAAACATTTGGGAGGCAAGTCCTTTTGATATTAAAATGGTGACCAAAAAATATACAATAATAGTCTTAGGTAATGCACTTAACTGATTTTATTTTTTACTATTGATTTATAGTTTCAGACTAAGTAAAATTTCATCTTCTGGCTTTTTATACTGTAGTGATACAAAGAAATTCTCTCTGGTGGAACAGGTTGCTCTAAAGATTTATGGCCTGTTGAACACTAACCAGTTTTATATTTAACCCAACAATGTTATATTAATATTTCTTTGTTAAATTGACTATAAATAATTTGGCTTCTCAGATACCTATTGAACCAATCATAATAACTTAATTTTCCCCTCATTAATTAATGGGCTAAATAAGATCTTATATATTTGCTGACTTTATGTTTGCATTGAAGTTATGATTTTACCTTTTTGAAATTTGCAGTTTTTCAAGGCTATGGCTAGAACTGCCTATTTGGTGGCAGAATTAAAAGGGGTAACTGAATCACAATAATCTATCCTCCCCACTCAGGGTGTGGGAAGGGAGATAACCTCATCCTGGATTTGTCTCTCACAAATACTGCCTGGAAAGTCAATATGATTTTGGCACAGAGCTGTACATAGTGTTTTGTCAAAGCCTTCATTAATAATGGGTTAAATAAAACATATGATGTATGTTCATTCTATATTAACTTGAGAATAAAATTTTACTTTTGATAATTATACTTTCATAGTTTTGAGTGGGTGAGGGAGTGTATCATGTAAGCTCTTTAAGTTTAAACAAGTCTTTGTAGACTCCCAGAGAGTACTGCAAGTAAAACCCAGAACTTTACCCTCATCGTCTCTTTCCCTGCCTCATTTACTCCAGGTTTTTATTGACTTTGACTTCGTTTCTGTTTTTCTAGTTTGAACAGTAAACTATTCCCCATTGGTGCCAGTGGTCTCTACAGGTAAAAAATGACAGAGGATTAGGTAAGGATTGAAGAATAAATTTTAAGACTAGCAATTTCTTTCTCTAGGTGAAGCCATTGAAACAACTTGATCCCTGGTAGCAAGAGAAATAACTGTCTTGTTTATCATTGTATCCCAAACGTCTGTCAAAGAGTCTTGCAAAGATTAGGCATTTAATAAATACTTGGTTAGTAAGTAATATTGTTGCTTCCATGAGTGAGTCTGTTTAGTTTCTTCCTTGTTGCATTTATTAGTTAGTGACGTTTCTGACCATTAACTGCACCCTTCCCTGCCTTTGTCTTTCACCTGAGTTCTAGTAACCTATATTTTTAACTAGGAGGATAAACTCTCAAAATTCCATTTTATGTGACCATACTGAGCTCTTATATGCCACTATATCCTATCGTATGAAAGGCACTCATCTCAAAATGGCAAAATAGCTTTTGGTAAATATTATATTCCAGTAAAATCAAGAAAAATTAGTTATAGATAGTAATCCACCCAGAATATATTTTGGTTTTCTGACAGGTTCTTATCTAAACCTGGATACAGTTATGTTTAATCTCCAGATTAGAAATATAGATAGACCAATTTGTTTCAACATTGCTAGAATATACTGAGCTATTAGAAAACTGGCAAGATCTCTAATATATTAATGTTTCCATCATACAGTAATGTTTTTGTGCAAATTAATATGGGGTCAGAAAAGAATTGAATAGCAAAAACAACAAAATACAGTCTTAGGCATGGTAACTATTATATAATCTCTGGCTCTCTGTTCTATATCCTTAAGTCCTGGTAGTATCCTTTGAAACTTTTTTTTTTTTAATGATACATCTAAAGTCTTCCCTAAATGCTTATTCCTTGAAATCCAGACACTCTAATATTAAGTTTTCTCAAAAACTGACAAACCATTCAAAGAGGTGTTTTCCATGATTGTATATGTCTATACTTCTGTTAAGATGTATCCCAGGATTCAAATGGGAAAGAATATCTTAAAGCACCTCCTCTTACCCAAGCATATCTTTCACTTAATATTTACTTAAGCCACTTTCTTGGTAAGGCAAGGTGGTGTTAATTAGAATAATGTGCCCCCAAAAGATGAAATGAACACCTATTTACAGTAAAAAACCACTACTGCTTACTATATAGATAGAATTCACAATGTCATAAATACTCTAATGAGGTAGAAGCAAAGTTATCTACACTCAAAAACATTCTAGCACTTTAAAATCTGCATATCAAAAGTGAACTTTCTACTTTTTGCCTCAAGGCTATTCTACTTTTTTTGGATTGTGTTCCAAAAAAATGGCTTCAAAACTCATTCAAATCCTGGGAGAGATTAATGAATTTTTCTTTTACATTTTGTTCTGAAAATCTGCCTGCAAGTTATAATCAGAATGCTCTTTTTTAAAAACCAAATTCTATTGCTATCAATTTAGAATACAGTTTTGCCGTGGGTTCTTTAGGATAGTTATCTGAATAGGTCAAGGTGGCATTGGAAATAGGAATCTAAAACACTGACAAATAGGTTGAAAGAAACAGATTAAGGAGTTAAGACAAATCATATGCACCCAAAAAATCAAGAAAACTAGTAAATGGCAATTTAAGCAACAAAACAGTACTATCAAAAATTTTGGCAAAGTCTTCTGAGCAGAATGTCTTGAAATTTATTTCAGTCAGAACACACATCCATTTTGGGACCAGAGCCATTGATAAGTTTGGTGAAAGCAATGGTGACAGGGGTATGCACCATGTATTGATAATAATTCCTGAATATCACTAATCAAGTTTATATAAACCAATCAAAGTGCATTTTGATTTTGGCTTCTATTGATGGAGCATAAAGAATAATACATACATCAACACGATACACTACATTAAAAAAATGAAGGATAAAAACCATATAATCATCTCAATAGATGCAGAAAAAGCCAGTGATAAAATTTAACATCTATTTACGATAAAAACTCAATGAAATGTATCCAAAGGGAACCTTGACATATTATATAGTTCATATATGACAGGCCCACAGCTAAAATCATACTAAATAATGAAAACCTGAAAACTTCTTCTCTAAGATAAGAAACAAGACAAGGACGTCTACTCTCACCTCTTTTATTCAACATAGTATTGGAAATCTTAGCCAGAGCAATTAAGCAAGATAAAGAAATAAAAAGTATTCAAGTAGAAAAGGAAAAGTAAAATTATCACTATATACAGATACATGGTATTATATATAGTAAACATTAAAGATTCCACCAAAAAATTGTTAGAACTAATAAATTCAGTGAAGTTGTAGGATACAAAATCAATATAGAAAAATCTGTTTCATTTCGATACACTAACAATCAGAGAGAACTATAAGAAAGAGAAATTAAGGAAACAGTCTAATTTATAATTGCATCAAAAAGAATCAAATACTTAGAAATAAATTTAGCCAAGGAGATGAAAAACCTGTAAATTGAAAACTGTAAGACACTGATGAAAGAAGTTGAAAGAGACAAATAAAAAGATATCCTGTAGTTATGGATTGGAAAAATTATCATCACCCACATATTATATCCCATTAATATTACCATATTACCCAAAGCAATCTACAGATTCAGTTTAATCTCTATCAAAATTCCACTGGCATTTTTCACAAAAATAGAATAAACAATCCTAAGACTTGTGTGAAACCACAAAAGACCCTGAACAGTCAAAGCAATCTTGACCCCAAAAAAATTAAAAAAAAAAAAAAAGATAAAAACTGGAAACATCATACCTCCTTGAGTTCAAACTACATTACAAAACTATAGTAGTCAAAGCAGTATGGTACTGGCATTAAAAACTGACACATAGTTCAGTGGAACAGAATAGACAGCCCAGAAATAAACCCATGCATCCATAGTCAACTAACTACAAAGGAGCCAAGAACATATAATGGGGAGAAGACAGTCTCTACAGTAAGTGGTGCTGGGAGAACTGGACCACTATCTTCCACCACACACAAAAACTAACTCAAAGTGCTTTAAAGACTTGAACATAAAATCTGAAACCATAAAACTTCAAAAAGAAAACATACATGGTAAGGACCTTAGTATCAGTCTTGGTGATGATTTTTTGGGTGTGAAATCAAAAGTAAAGGCAACAAAATAAAAAATAAACAAGTGGGGTTACGTCAAACTAAAATCTTTCTGCATAGCCAAGGAAACCATTAACAAAATGAAAAAGCAACCTATGAAGTGGGAGAAAATATTTGCAAATTGCATCTAATAAGGTGTTAATATCCAAATTATATAAAGACATTATACATCAATAGGGAAAAAATAACCTGATTAAAAAATGGGCAGAGGTAGGGCGCCTGGGGGGCTCAGTCACTTAAGTGTCTGACTCTTGATTTTGGGTCAGGTCACGATCCCATGGTCTTGAAATTAAGCCATGATCGAGCCCTGCACCAGGCTCTGTGCTGGGTATGGAGCCTGCTTGAGATTCTCTCTCCTTTCCCTTTCCTCCTGCCCCCTCCCCCCAAGCTTGCACTCTCTTTCTCTCTTAAAAAAGAAAAGAAAAGAAAAGAAAAGAAAAGAAAAGAAAAGAAAAGAAAA
>NW_023270426.1:67593190-67632787 GCF_011800145.1 Mirounga leonina
AAGAAAAGAAAAGAAAAGAAAAGAAAAGAAAAGAAAAGAAAAGAAAAAAGAAACAATTTTCCAAAGAGGACATACAAATAGGCAACAGGTATATGAAAAGATGTTCAACATCACTAATTATTAGGAAAAGGCAAATCAAAACCACAATGAGATCGCACCTCACACCTGTTAGGATGGCTATTATCAAAAAGACAAAAAAATAACAAATGTTGAAGAGGATGTGGAGAAAAGGGAACCTTTGTGCACTGTTGAGGGAATGTAAATTGGCATAGCCACTATGGAACAGGTATGGAATTTCCTTTAAAAATTAAAATAGAACTACCATATGATCCAGCAATTCCATTTCTGTGTATTTATCTGAAGGAAAGGAAAATATTAACTCAAAAAGATACATGGACTGCCATATTTATTGCAGCATTATTTACAAAAGCCAAGACATGGAAACAACCTAAGCGTCCATCAACGTATGAATGGATAAAAAAATGTGATATATATTTATAATGGACCTTACATACATATTTATATATATGCACAGGTATAATTAAATATTATCCAGCCATAAAAAAAGAAAATCCTGCTATTTCTGATAATATAGATGGGCCTTGGTGGCTTTATGCTAAGTGAAATAAGACAGAGAAAAACAAATACTGTAAGATCTCACTTATATGTGGAATCAAAAACAAAACAAAGCAAAACAAACACCTCATAGATACAGAGAAGAGACTGGTGGTTGCCAGAGGAAGGGGGATAAGGGGTGGGCAGCATGGATAAAAGGAGTCAAAAGGTACAAACTTCCAGTTATAAAATAAATGTTGTGGATATAATGTACAACATGTTGTCTATAGTTACTGTATTGTATATTTGAAAGTTGCTATAAAAGTAAATTTTGAAAGTTCTCATCACAGGAAAAATTTATAACAGTGTTGTGATGGGTGTTAACTAGACTTACTGTGATTATATCACATATTTACAAGTGTCAAATTATTATGTATACCTAAACTAATATTATATGTTAATTATTTCACAGTAAAAAAAAAGCAATACATACACTGATTTGGACTCACCCATTTTATACCATCTTTATTCTATAATTTTAAAGTAACTTAATGAAAAACTATTTTATATTTTTTAAGAGATTAAGTGTATATAGAGATCTAAGTGGAATTACTTTATAATCCCTTTAAAATCAAACCATCCTCATTCATTTGGTAAAAAATATTAATTGTACAATTTTATATATATTTAATGGTAAACCAGATACCCTTACCCTATACAAAGGCTTATATTCCATATTCCATGGAATAATGAATTTAACTTAAATTCAACCAAAACAAAGTGACACTCTCTACTACCTCATAATCAGTAACCCTGAAGGAAACATTGAGTGACAATATTTAAAATTATTTTTGTTTTGGGGCACCTGGGTGGCTCAGTCATTAAGCATCTGCCTTCCGCTCAGGTCATGATCCCAGAGTCCTGGGATCGAGCCCTGCATCGGGCTCCCTGCTCCGCGGGAAGCCTGCTTCTCCCTCTCCCGCTCCCCCTGCTTGTGTTCTCTCTCTCGCTGTGTCTCTCTCTGTCAAATAAATAAATAATATCCTTAAAAAAATTATTTTTGTTTTTAAATGGAAAGCCCTTTCCAAATTGGGTCAGCATCCCAAAACAAATTTCGAACGTATTATTTGAGAAAATTTTAAAGCCTCTTTAAATTGTCACTGGAGGAAATAAGGATGCATAAATTTTCAAAGTTCTAAAAGGTGAATTGGCATTTATTCTGAGGAGTCCCTATGTTAAATTGTTTTATCATAAGTTTACATGTTATATATATTAGTAGACTTACTTCTTAGGTTTTCCTCATTCTATAGGTTTAATTAAGAACATCGACGTGGATGGAACTGGAGGGTATTATGCTGAGTGAAATAAGTCAATCAGAGAAAGACAATTATCATATGGTTTCACTCATATGTGGAATATAAGAAACAGGGCAGAGGACAGAAGGGGAAGGGAGGGAAAACAGAATGGGAAGAAATCAGAGAAGGAGACAAACCATGAGAGACTCTTAACCATAGGAAACAAACTGAGGGTTGCTGGAGGGGAGAGGGGGTGAGGGGATGAGGTAACTGGGTGATGGACATTAAGGAGGGCACATGATGTGAGGAACACTGGGTGTTATACACAACTGATGAGTTACTGAACATTACATATGAAACTAATGATGTACTATATGTTGGCTAATTGAATTTAAATAAAAAAAAAGAACATTAGATAATTATGTTGTCACCTAAAATAAATACTTAAATTTCAAAAAGGTTAGCAACACGTTTTACCCTCTGTCCTCTTTTTAATAAGGGTCCTTATTTCTAAGCATCCATGTTTTCATTTTCAGCATTTTAATTTACAAAAGCCACTAAGGGAGGTTTGTGTACAGAGAGCTTGTGTCCTTTTATAATGTTGACATTATATTTTAAATTTTTAATGGAGGTTTGCAGTAACTCAGTTTGAAAATTGGAAGAAATCAACACTCCACAAACTTAATCTTTCATTAACTCCTAAGGATGTCTATAGTTGCCAATATACGGTTAAATTTTCCTATTTACCTACTCAAACAGTTCCAGAAAAGGTCAGATTGAATTTATAACAGTGGTTGGGCTGCTGTCGATATCTATCACTAGAGGGATAAAATAGTCTTTGCAATGATTTTACAGCAAGCCAAGAAGAACAGTCAGAAATATTAATTATGACAGAAAGAGTGAGTGCTGTTAGATAATAGGTCTTAAAATGTCTTGGGGTCCTAGTTTTACTTAAGGAAATAAAAGGAAGAAAAGCAGGTGCACAAGGATGTTTTTCCTTAATGGAAAATTGTATTTTTTTTCTTTTCTTTCATAAATGTACCCATACCATAGTTGGTCAGACTAATCAATATTTAGACTAAACTTTTGCCTTGCAAATTCAATATTCTATTACTTTTAAACATTTGAATGTCTTAGAAAATTACATACACTAAGCTAGAGTGAGTAAAATAGAAAAGCAGTCACCATTTTGTCTGTTTTATTCCCCAACATGGACACCAGTCATACTTCTCCAATTAGCACAGGGTCTAACGTTGAGCAAGTGACATATTTCTTATGCCAGAAGGTTTATATATCAAATGAAGCTTTTGGACTAGGTGATATCTGTGATACTGTAAACTTTAAACCTGAACACACAGTTTCCTATTTACTTTCTATAGTGCTAAAAGTTAAAAGTCTCATAACTTTTCTATTTCTCTGATCAAAACTAATTGAAAACATAAAAACTTTTGAGTTGAAAAAGAAATCCTTCATTGCAGCAATGTAGTTCACTATTTGCAGTTTCTTTGATCTGTTTTAGAAAGAACATTTTATATTTAATGTGACACTTGCCTAGGTAATATCAAAACTAAATGTACTGTTTTCTTATACTCTAACAAATGAAGGAGATAAAGGACCATAAACTCTGAGAGACTCCATTACACCACAATACACTATACCCTTACCGGACTTAAATAAAGACTATTTCCTAAACAAGCAGCACTGGGACTTATTTTAATAAACAAGTACAGGCTTATTAGGAAGTTTTGCTTTTAACCCTTAATTAGCTTAACTAAAAATAACCCCCACCCCCAGGCCCTGCCCTTTCTTGTGCTTAAAAATTCCTAATTATACTACTTGGGAAACTATGCAATCACTTCTGTCATGGGGTTCCTTCTCTTGCAAATTAATACACTCAGCTTTGTGTGTATGTTTCGTTGTTGTTCTTGGTTTCCTTTTGTTCTTACCTTCAGTGTAAATTCTTACCTTACACTTTAACAGTATGAGGGTTCCACTGAGATTTCTTTAGGAGCCTCACTCACAAGTACTGTGCTACTTGTCAACAGAAAGTTAAACCTTAGCTTTCATGGGGGCTTTTTAGCTCAGGTTAGTTTTCTGGTGGTCCCAAGCCATGAGTCAGAAAATTACCATCTCCTGTGAGAATTTCTTTTAATTCTCTAAAGGATTTTTCATTTTTTTCCATAAAATTTGTTTTTTTAAAAAAACATTTTATTTATTTATCTGAAATAGAGAGAGAGAGGGAAAGCGTGTATGTGGGTGAGTGGGGGGGTTGCTGAGGGAGAGGGAGAAGCAGACTCCATGCTGAGCAGGGAGCTTGATGTGGGGCTCCATCCCAGGACCCTGAGATCACAACCTAAGCTGAAGGCAGACACTTAACTGACGGAGCCACCCAGATGCCCCTAAAATTTCAGTTTTGATTTGTTGTCTACCTGTGATTTGGGGGGAGAAGAGAGGCTATTGCAGCCTTTTTCAGGATTTGTGTTTTTCATTTGTAAAAGACAACCTTTCTGTGTCTGTTCTATGTGAAGCATGGTACTGCCAGGCTTTAAACAGTTATGCCCTCCTCCCTCACTGGAAACCATTTTAATTTGAATTATGGTTAGCCTTTTCAGTTGCTTAAAAATTGCCATTATGTGTATATTCTAGGAATAGCTAGCCAATGCAGTAAGCTATAACACAAAATGGGAGTAAATTAATACATCGGATTATAAAGTTTTGCAAAATCTTCAGGAGCTCTAATGTCAATTGGTTTACAGAGACTCTGAATACTTATGTATTTCTAGAACAATGTTTGGCTCTCTAAGGAAAATTTTGCTGTTTAGACAGCAATTTTAAAAAGGGGGTTTAGCCTGTTTAGTTGGTTATAAAATTAAAAGGAATGAAGGTTTTTTATGTTTTTTTATTATTATGTTCAGTTCATGTTTTTAAAGTGTTAATACGATTTTACATATACAAAAAGGGAAAAATTTTATATGATGTTTCAAATAAAGTGAATCACTTAAATTTGATAATATAATTTTGCCCTGGTTTTACCAGAGTATAAAAATGTAAGTGTGATCTATTTTGTATAATATTTACTTTACTATCCTACAGAAAGCATAATTAATGAAAATTTCCTAGTCTCTAAAATAAGTTTACTGGCCTTAGGCTACTTTACTTTCATAGATGTTTAAGATTAACCTAAAATTATATTAACAATGAAAAATGTAAATTAGGCATCCAATAAATTGAATTATAATATCCAATATCTTCATAAAACAGATTATTTCTGGTAGCTTCGGACATGGTAAAACTTACATGAAACTAGAGTTTCCCTAATAATATTACTTAGACCAAATGACATATTCTGTAGGATATTTTTTCTTTTTCTTTTTTTTTTTCCCCTAGCTACGTAAGTGCAAAACCTCATATTAAAGGTTTATTTACCTCAATTCCTTTTACAAATGCAACATGTCTGGCTTTCAGCAAAAAAACTGCAGGCATGTAGGATGGTTTTTAAATCAGCACTAAATCAATTGTTCTTTAGGGATGCCTTAAATCTAATTTCTGAGATACCTATTTGGCTTTGAAAACTTGTGAGATCTTATTGATTGAGTAGTTTTAATTAAAAAAACAAACAAACAAAATTCTTAAGATGGAGAGAAAAAGCATTTTGACTTATGCAATAGTTGTTCATTATATTTTTTCTTACATCTCAACTACTTTGTTCTTTTTAATTTGTTTTTAAAATTATCTTATTTTTTATTGTAGTAAGAACACTTACCATGAGATCTACCTTTTCAATAATTTGTTGAGTGTACAATATAGTACTGTTAACAATAGACACAATGTTGTATAGCCTATCTCTAGAACTTACTCCTCTTGTATGAGTAAAACTTTAGATCCAACAAACAGCAACTCCCCAACTCCTCCCCCCAGACCCTGAAAACCACCATTCTACTATCTATGACTCTGACTCCTTTAGGTACCTCATATAAGTGGAATCTTGCAGTATTTACCCTCTGTGACTGGCTAATTTCCCGGAGCATAATATCCTCCAGGTTAATACATGTTGTTGCATATGGCAGGATTTTCTTCATTTTTAAGACTGAACAATATTCTCATTGTATGTATATATCAAAGATTCTTTAGCTATACAGCTGTTGAAGAACCTTTAGGTTGTTGCTATTTGTTCGATACTATGGCTAATGCTGCAATGAACTGGAGAGTGCATAAATCTCTTTGATATCCTGATTTCAATTCTTTTAGGTATATATCCAAAACTGAGATTACTTGTTCATATGGTAGTTCTGTTTTTAATCTTTTGAGGCAACCCCATACTATTTTCCATAGTGGCTACACCATTTTACATTCCCACCAACGGAGCACAAGTGTTCTCTTTTCGTCACATCTTCACCACTTGTTATCTCTTGTCTTTTTGGTGATAACCATCATAACAGGTGCGAGGTGATCTCATTATGGTTTTGATTTGTGATTCCCTCATAATTAATAGCATTATCTCATGGTTCTTTTAATCTATAATTCTCTAATTGCATATGATGATATCTTTTCTTTTTTTAATATTTATTTATTTATATATTTATTTATTATTTATTTATTTATTTATTTGTTTTATGTTCAAAGGCACGTGTGGTGATGAGTACTGGGTGTTGTATGCAACTAATGAATTGTTGAACATTACATCAAAAACTAATGATGTATTATATGTTGGCTAGATGAGTATCTTTTCATAAGCTTATTTCTCATCTATAGATCTTCTTTAGTGACATGTCTGTTCAGGTCTTTTGTTTACTTATTAATTGGTTTATTCATTTTTTTTACTGTTCATTTTAAAGCATTCTTTGTGATTTTGGATAATTGTCCTTTGTCAGATATATCTTTTGCAAATATTTTCTCCCAACCTGTGGCTTATCTTCTCATTCTCTTGACTTGTATCCATTTCTAACCTTCACTGAAGCTGGGCATATTGGAGGCACGTGTGAATTAGGGTTATATCAAAGACTTGACTAAGTGCTCATTCTAGAATATTAATGTTAGTGTCAGATATGGTTCAATTTTAATCCCATATCTTCTACTTACTAAATGTATAACCTTCAGATTTTACTATTTAACCTACAGATTTACTATTTAACCTTTTAACATTATCTCGTCAAATGGTTTTTAATGAGAATGAAATAGCATATGTGTTATTAAAGCTCTGTCACAACATCAAGAATCTATGCAGATGCACTAAACTAATGGTATGGTATTAAAAGAACACATGAGGAATTCATTAAACAGTGCAATCTTAGCAGGTGCTCAGTCAGATCTCATAGAGACTGTAATACTGTTCAGGAACTATTATAATCATTCAGGCCACAGTACAGCCATGTGGCCATGGTTCCTTTATTGCTTTTGTAGCAATAGCTGTACATTATTTGCTGTTCTAGTGCTTCTCCTTCATCCTCTATTTGTATTGTTCAGCTTTGGATCTTGCCACTGCCTATACTCTATTTCTGCATGTTTTATGCAAAACTCTTCAAGACAGGACTGATTGGTTTGAAGAACTCATATACCAGCATTATTATTAGGCTCTGGACTCACCTATGGTTGGATGGCTTTGGGCCAGATATACTTTCCATGCCTACTCATCTGTTGTAAGAAAGACTGAGGCTTGTGCTCATCTTTTCAAGGAAAAAAATACTCTGAACTTTTTAAAAACTATTGAATTATACACACACACACACACACACACACACGGATTTCAAATATATAAACTTCAAATATATAAATTTTATATACAAATGTACTATTATTTTATGCCATAATACCTCTTAATATGTCAACCATACTGACTTTACATCTGAAATCAACAAACATGTCTCTTCCACAGGGGCTTTGTCTTTTTTTTTTTTTTTCTGGGAACATTCTTTCTAGATATTTTTATAGTTGATCTCATCTAGTAATTCCAGACTCGGCTTAAATATAGTTCCTAAAGCATTAGACTTTCCCTGGCCAACATCTAAGGTCACTTCCTACTCAATTACCAGGTTACCATGTTATCATGTGAAATAACCTATCTAAAATTGCTTTACTTTTCTCTTTGTTATTGTACTGGAATATAAGCCTCATTAAGGCCTGGACTATTTCTGTTTCATCACCCTGAATCACTATAGCACCATACATTGGCTAGGGCAGAGTAGATGCCTATTAGATGATTGGTTATTAGCAGACATTTAGGACAATATTCCCCTCTATCAGATAAAATATATCAAACACCTTGGTATTACACAAGTATAGAAAGTGGCCCTGACAAATGCTCTCCAAAATTTAATATATGAAAATGTCATTTATTTTTTTAGTTTCCTAAGACAGGACTTCTATATATTCTGTCAACGTGAGGAAGCTTTGTTGGCTGTTTGGTTTTCCAAACCTCTTGAATGCTTTCAAAACCCTGAAACTCTGCTAGTGTTGGAGTGGGAGTACCTCACAAACCACTGCACCCTCTAGCCCCCAAAAGCCTAGATTCTATGCTCCAGGGAACATCAAAAAACAAGAGTATGCTTTCATTTTCCAAAATCTAGAGAGATGTTTCCTTTTAAAGTTCCCATAGCTTGCCTCATGGTAACAGGTTACTGGATAAGGAAACCGCAAATTCTATAAAATAAACAAAGACATAGATTTATAGATATTAGTATTTTATTTTTTGTAGAAAAAGACAGTGACACAGAGTTATTTTTTCAGTATTTTTCATGACACCATACCTACAATTCCTTATTATGCATATATAGTAAAGACTGAAAAAATAAAAAATAGAATGAGGGAAAGTACAGAAAGAAAGAAATGTAGTAAGTTAAACTTTTGTATATTTTTCTCAGAGAGTTTTAACATTAAGTATTAAATTGCAAAGACATAAAATGTTATTTTATTCTTTCTAGTTTTCTCTGCTAACAGCAGAACTAAAACCTGAGATCACTTTACCTCATTCTGTAAATTCCGAAGTAGACTCTAATTTATAAGAATATTTTGCACAGGAAGATTCCTGAGAATATTTTTTCACACAGCCATGATAAAGTCTTCCTAGCGTAGTGTTGCAGGGGATTTCTATATTAACAGGTTTTGTGGTCAAAGATCTTGTTTTTAATGCAGGCATCAAAGAAAAGAATATGAACAAAGCAAAAAATTTGTACAAAATTGTAGCAAAAATGTTCCCTCAAAATCTGAAGAAAGTAGAAGTGAATGCAAACAAAAATGTGTAAACAGATTTGTAATAAATGTAATTTTTATTTGATATAAAGCCATAATTTAAAAAGATAAAAAATAAGAGCCTGTAGAGTGGAATATTTCTTGAAATAATGTTGACATGAATTTCAGGTGCTGGTAAAAATAAAGAATTTTTAATATTATGCTTCTGGAATTAAATTTAAAATTTACTTTTTGCTATACTTAAATCAATTTTTATTATTTCTCTAATGTTATCATTTTGGAATTATAAAAAGGGAATGTAATTAAACGGGATTAGTTTATATATGTATATAATTCTGTATTTTACTGGTTTATAGATAACTTGAAGTAAATTGGAAAAATATTTTAGAACAATATCAATTGAGAATACAAATAACAAAATCCATTCTGGGTAGATTAGTAAAATATGTTAGGTTGTCACAGATTCTTGGGGGAGGTTCAGAAAGTAGGAACTATGCCCAAACACACCATTTAGCACCAATGACACTGCTTCTGGGTACCAGCATTTCTGTTACTATAATCCATGAAGAATCAAGTCTTCATTACCACACTGACTGACTCCAAACCCAAATCTTGGTCAGTTGTATCTGACTGATGAAATCTAGGCCATAAACCTGCGCCTTACATATAGAGAAGTCTACAATTATAGGTTATCTGCCTTTTGTAATGGAAAATCAAGACATAAAATAAGGAGAGTTATAAAATGTTCACAATGTTGTGAAGCCACAAATAACAGATATATACTATCAAATTATGCTAGAGTTCATGTAACAAAACGGCTTCTTACAATGGATAATTTTGAATTAGATCATGATGGCTTGACTTCAAGGACAGATTTCTGAGACTGAGTTCAGTTTTCTAGCCAAATGTGACATGTAGAGTTGTCCTCATTATCAGGATTAGAACTAGGTTATAATTTTTTCTTCTTAAGTCCTGATGGACCAATTCCCTGTAGTAATTCTAATTTCCCCTGAAGAACCTTAAAACTTAAACTTTTCACTTAATACCCACTAGGATGGTTAGAATAAATAATCATATAATACATATTGGCAAGGATGTGGAGAAATGGACATCTCATATATTGCAGCTAGGAAAGTAAAATCATGTAGCCACTCTGAATGATGGTCTGGCAATTTCTCCAATAGTTAAATAAAGAGTTACCATACGACCCAAATAATTCTAAGTTATATACTCAAGAAAAATGAAATATATGTCTACACAAAACTTGCACAGGAATATTTACAGCAGCACCATTCAAAATAGGCAGAAAGTAGAAATGTCCAAAAACTGATAAATGGATAAACAAAATATGGTATATCCAAACAATGGAATATTATTTGGTCATAAAAATGCTACATGCTACAACATGGATGATCCTTGGAAATTTTCATGCTAAGTAAAAACAAAAACAAAACCCAAAAAAACAATTACAAAGGAGCACCTATTTATAATTCCATATATATGTAATGTCCAAAGTTAGGCAAATCTATAAAGGATATAACATATGACATGGCAACTATAGTTGATAACACTGTACTATATAATTGAGAATTGCTAAGAGAGTAGAACTTAAATATTCTCACCAAAAAAGGGAGAATACATGTATGAGTGTGTATGTGTGTGTGTGTGTGCATATACTTACACACACATAGTAGAGAAATATTTGTGTTCATGGATTGGAAGAATTATTACTGTTAAAATGTCAGCCTAAGGAAACAGAAACAAAAACTACTGGGACTACACCATAATAAAAAGCTTTTGCACAGTGGAAAACCACTGGTTGCTAAGCCATCAATCAAATGAAAAGGCAACCTACTGAATGGGAAAATATATTTGTAAATTATATATCCAGTAAGGGGTTAATTTTTAAAATACATAAAGAACTTAGATAACTCAATATCAAAGACAAACAACAAATGGGCAGAGGACACAAACAGACATGTTTCCACAGAAGACATACAGATGATCAGTTGACACATAGAAAGATCCGCAACATCATTCATCTGTCAGGGAAATGCAAATCAAAACCAAAAGGAGACATCACCTGACACCTGTCAGAATGGCTAGTATCAAAAGGACACAAAATAACAAGTGCAAGCAAGGATATGGAGCAAAAGGAACCCCTGTGCACTGTTGGAGGAGATGTACACTGGAGCAGCCACTCTGGAAAGCAATATGGAGTTTTCTCAAAAAATTAAAAAGAGAAATACCATGTGATCCAGTAATTCCACTACTGGGTATTTACTCAAAGGAAACAAAACCACTAATTTGAAAAGATGTATGCACCTTTATGTTTATTGCAACAATAACCAAGCTATGGAAGCAACCCAGGTGTCCGTTGACAGATGAATAAAGATGATGTGGTGTGTGTGTGTGTGTGTGTGTGTGTACATTTATACATATATATAAGGAATATAACTCAGCCATGAAAATGAATGAATCTTGTTCTTTGGACAACATAGGTAGACCTAGAACGTATTATGCTACGTGAAATAAGACAGAAACAAATACTATATGATTGCACTTATACATGGGATCCAAAACACAAATGAATAAACAAAAAGCATAAAAAGGCCCTTATGTATAGAGAACAAATTGATGGTTGCCAAGGAAGGTAGTAAGGGTGGGGAGATGGGCAAGATGGGTAAAAAGGAGAAGGAGATACAGGCTTCCAGTTAAGGAATGAATAAGTCAAGCGAATAAAAGTTATGGCATAGGGAATGTAATCAACAATACTGTAATAGCATTGTATGGTGACAAATGGTAGCTACACTGGTGATGAGCATAACATTATGTATAAACTTGTTAAATCACTATGTTGTACACCTGAAACTAATGTAACATTTTCTGTCTACCTATATATAATACATATACATGTGTATATGTACATACATACATATAAATATAAACATATATAATTTAAATGAACATTAAAGATAAACTGAGAAGCTCTGTGGTAGCAAAATAATAGGATTCCAAAGATGCCCATGTCCTAATTCCAAGAAAACACAGTATGTTAGTTTACCTGGCAAGGGAGAATTAGGGTTGCAGATGGAAATGAGGTTGCTTATCAGTTTATTTTGAGTTGAAGAGATTATTTTAGGTTATCCAGGTTGGCTCAATGCAGTTGAAACACTGCTTATAAATGGAGGACAGAGGCAGACATGAAAGAATCCAAGATGGCAGCGTGAGAGGGACCCAGCCTGGAATTAACTGGATTGGAAGACAGAAGGGTCACAAGGAATGGGGGCAGCCTGTAGAAGCTGGAAAAGTCCAGAAAATGGATTCTCCCCTGGACCCTCCACAATGAAATGCAACCCTGCTGACATCCTGATTTTAACTCAGTGAGGCCAATATTGGTTCTCTCTCCTCCAGAACTGTGAGCTAATAAATTTGTGTTATTTTAAGCCACACAGCAAATACGATGGTTGCTTCCACATAAATAGCAAATGTCATATGACAGTGGAGCAATGTTTACAAATTTTTTGGAACAATTTTAACCCAAAAATTATAATCCAATTGTGGTGAATTTATTGAAACAACAGAGATGAAATATGATGAAACTATTCAAAAAAAGGTATACATGAGAAAGTCTCAAAGAAAGCCCTTGAGTGGATTTCAGCCAACAACAAAATAAACCCAAGTAAGATAATTACAAGTGAAAAGCTGTGATAAACTAAACAGACAACTGATAATGAGCAATTAGAACAATCTCCACAGAACTTGAGTCTAAACAGCGAAGTATTATAGAAAGAAACTACATCTTAAATACCGTAACTCTTAAAAAATAAAATGAATATAACTGTCCAACAGGAGGCAGGAGGGGAGAGGAAAGAGAAATTAATAGCAGGAAGTAAAAGTGTACTTATCTTTCATTTTCCACAATCATTTTATGTTTATTTTTAGCTGTTTTCTGACTCAAGATATGGTTTATTTGGTGAATATTCCATGTGCACCAAAAAGGAAATATTTTCCACTATTGGGTGAGGTACTCTCTAAATGTCAGTAATATCCAGCTGGTTTATGGTGCTGTCAGGTCTTCTAGATTGATTATTTCTCTAGTAGTTCTGTTAGTTACTGCAAGAAGAGTGTTGTAGGTCTCAGTGAAAACAATGCATTTGTCTCCTCTTTCTACTAAGTCCATGTGTGCCTCATGTATTTTAAAGTGCTTTTAGATTATTTTATTATGATTTTAGATTATTTTAGATTATTATGTCTTTTTAGTGAATTGACTTCTTTTTTATTATATAATATCCCTTATTCTTGATAATTTTCTTTGATCTATGGTCTGTCATTTGATGCAATTTTATTTCTGCCTGAAGAACTTTGTATAGCAATTAAAAAAACAAAACAGGTTTTCTTGCAAAGGATTCTCCTAGTTTCCTTTAATCTGGGAATGTGTTCACCTTCATTCTTAAAAAATATTTTCATTGGATATAGATTTCTGGGCTGACAGTTTACTTCAGCTCTTTAAACATGTTGTGGTACGTCCTTTTGGCCTCTGTAGTCTTGGAAGAGAAATATACTGTCATTTGCATTGTTGTTAGCTTGTAAATTTTCCTCTAGCTGCTTTCAGTATTTTTTCTTTGTCTCTAATTTTAGAAGTTTCTGATACTCTCAGTGTCCATTTCTTTGCATATTATTGAAAGAGGTCATCGAAGACATGACTGCCACTTGACCTGAGAGCTGGACCTGGACAATCAAGAGGATCTTCACCCCCACCCCTGTCTTTGGAATGTATGTTCTGCCCGCTGTTTCCATGGTAGGAGTTGGTTTCAAGTATGCAAACTTGAGAGAGTAATGTGCTACTGAGACCATCTAGACTGTGTATGTGACCTGAACCCTGTTAAAGTCTCCATATGAACTCTTAAGATCCTGATGGGTTGTGGCTTCCCGAAACAAGCCTTGTATGTTATTTTCCTTCTGTATTAAACCTATCACCTATCAATCTGGAGTGATCTTCCTCTTTGTTCTGTTTTTGCCCTCGGTGTATGGGAACTGATTTCGTATTTCACCTGGGAAACTCCTAAGGTTGCCTGTCAACGTGTATATACAGTTTGGGGTTCATTGAACTTTTTGAATCTATATATTTATATATTTGACCAAATTTGGGGATTTTGCAGGCTTTTTTTAACTTTTTGACTTTTTTTAACTTTTTGACTTTTTTTAACTTTTATTTTTCTATTGAAATTTTTCTCAACTTCTATGAGGGGTGGTCCCTCAAAGGAACCTGATACACTGTTCATATTTTTCAATCTTTTCTTTTTTGGTCAGACTGGATACTTTAGATTTATTGCTAAGTTCCCTGACTCTTACTTTTGTCATCTCCAACCTGCTCTTGAATCCAAAACAGTGAAGGAGTTTTGTTTTTTTATTACTTTTTGTTCTAAAATTTCCATTTGATTTTTAAATAATTTTTCCGTTCTTTATATCATTTATTACCTTGCTGAGACTTTCTGTCTTTCCATTCATTTTACAGGTGTTTGTCCTTATTTATTGGAACATTTTTACAAAGTGTTGCTTTAAAGTTTTTCTCAAATGTAATGCCTGTTGTCTCAAATTTGATTCTGTTGGTGATCTTTTTCCATGTGAGTTGTTATTTTTCTGAGTACTTTTTTATGCCAACCAATTTTGGATTGTCTGATTTTCATTTGAATAGTATGAGACTATGTCTTGTTTAAATCCTATAGAGTATGTTGGTATTTTTGTTATTTTGATAGAAAATCAACCTAGTTGGTTAATTAAGACTAAGTTCAGTGGGTCATGGCTTCAATAGTTTGTTTGTTTGTTTTTTTCAAATCTTTGCAGGGCTATTCAGAGTTATCTTTTCTGTGCCCTACCCACTGTCTAATCTGGGGTCTTGGCAGTGGTCTAGCTCATGACTCAGTTTCCAATGTCTGTGCATGTTGTTTAAATCAGATTCACATATGCATATCTTAGAGGTGAGCTCAGGAGTTCATATACAACTCTAGGGTGTTGCTTTCTAAGTCTGTCTCCCTCCATAATCCCCTTTGTACTTTGTGGTACCTGGCGCTTTTTTTTTTTTTTTATCCTTTGGCCAGAAGTCTGCCCCTTTATTTTCTAGATCTTCTATGAACTCATATCTGTGCTTGTGACTCAAGAGACAAGACGCCGGGGTGGGGGTGGGGGGATCCTGATAACTATAGAGGTTTGTCTTATCCTATTGGGACCATGGTCCTCTGATTAGAGTAAGTTTCCCTACCTTAGATTGTCAGATAATCCAGCAGCCCCTTTCACTCCTGCTCCTACTGCTACACCATACTCTTGTTTGGGTGCCAACATATAGGAGAACAGAGAAAAGGTAAACCATTGAGGATTCCTCCTACTTGCTGTGAATGTTAAGAGACCCTTTTCCCTCAAGCCAAAACTAGAGGGCTTATCCTTGGCTATTCCTGGTCAGGGTCCTTGCCCATTTCTAGGTTTCAAGCTGCACTAAGTGAAAATCAGGGTACACCAGTAGGGGGAAAATGACAAACTTAACACTCTTTGGGTGATATTTTGAATTTTGATCTTACTCTTCAATGTACCTGCTACTGTTTACTTTTCAGAGCCCTCAAATAGCTGTTCCATGAATTCTGCCCAGGTATTATATAGCTGTATTCCACCATCTCTCTTACTGAATATTATTATTATGTTCAGTTCCAGGGCACCTGAGGGGCTCAGTTGGTTGAGTGTCCGACTTGGTCTCCACTCAGGTCATGAATTCATGGGTCTTGGGATTGAGCCCTGTGTCATGCTCCATGCTCAGTGGGAAGTCTGCTTGAAGATTCTCTCCCTCTGCCTCTCCCCCAACTCTCACATGCTCACATGTGCTCTCTCTCTAAAATAAATAAATCTTGGAACGCCTGGGTGGCTCAGTTGGTTGGGTGGCTTAGTTGGTTGAGCCGCTGCCTTTGGCTCAGGTCATGATCCCAGGGTCCTGGGATCGAGTCCTGCATCAGGCTCCTTGCTTAGCTGGGAGCCTGCTTCTCCCTCTGCTTGTATTCTTTCTGACATAAATAAAATCTTAAAAAAAAATAAGATAAATAAAATAAGATAAATAAATCTTAAAAAATATGTCCAACTTCATATTAAAATTGCCTTATTAACTTATATGCTGAAGTCAAATGCCTCTGGCTTATGAGAGCATTTTGTGCATATCTTTTCCTAATTCCACATTCACTGATCTCATGTTAGTAGCTTGGATTCAGCTGTAGTAAGAGTATTTGAACAATGAAAATTATCAAATGCTACTGGAAACTTCCCCCAACCCCATAGTTAATTAAACATTTACCAAAACAACACTGCTTATGCTCAAGAACAGGAATTTTTACTTCATAGGAAAATGATTTTATAGAATATTTCAAAGATGGCAAAGGTTAACAAAAGGTAGATTAGGGCATAGTTCTATCATATATTAAATATATTCGTTCTTCTGGCAATACAATATAATCTACCGTTATAGAATCTGTCTGTAATTTCTGAAACACTGCCTAGCATTTTCAGAAACGCTGTCAAATTTTGATTGGAAATAAATTAAAATTATACAAATAAGTTGTAGCTTACATAGCTAAAACCATGGCTGTTTTCTTCAAAGACTCGATTGATCGCTCTAGGAGTAAGGTTTGCAAATATTGCTTATAGAGCCTGTAGATATAATTTATATGCTATATCCAACTATAAATCTAAATTGGGAAAAATTATTGCAGCATCTGCAGGAAATTTCTTTCCAAGTAACATTTAAGTAGAAGATCTTATGAACATGGTTTACATGAATCACCTTGAGGGAAAGGTGATTGTATTTTTTCAAGGTTTTAAGGGTTCTTTTTAAGGGGTTCCTCATGTAGGTAGTTACCAAAACATGTCTGCCCCTTAATGTAGTTAGAAATTAATTGGAAGAAAGCAAGAGGGTGGTGCATAATAGTTCTATATTGAGAAGCAGGGAATGATGGATGGCTCTCATCCAAGATATATTTGCTCTGGTGATTTTATCATTGTACCACAATTCAAGTTATGGTCTTCATGTGGAAGAGTCAGAAACCCAATTTCATCAAAACAAGTATGGGTCTTCTACCTGAGGAACAGTTATATCAACAAACCTGAAGACTGGCATATGAGAACAGAATACTAACCATATTTTATCATAGCACATGAACCCAGCTACACAAATAGGCAGGCCTACATAGAATGCCAAGTCATAATCAGAAAATTATTAATTTTAATCAAATGAATTTACAAATGGCATCAGTTCTAAAAGAATCTATTCATTTCTACAACAGGATTTATTTAGTCATTGAAGCTATAATTATTGATATCAGTGGGTGAGCTAACCAGTGCTGGCTCCACTGAGCTTGTTTGGGAATTCACTATCCCAAATCTATTGGCTAGGGCTGCTATTGGGACTCATCTGATCTGACAACTTTATCTGATATTCATACTGAAGCATTTGCTCCTTTATATTACTGTTTTTAGAAATACCACATTTTATTTTTATCAAGATTAAAATGAAAGTATTTCTACATACACACACATCTAAATTCTCAGGGAGAAATAACAAGCCTATTTATATGAGGGTTTTTCTAATTTTTTAAAAAATTAATGACGTCAAAAGCTTGTAAGCAGAACATGCTGGGTCTATGACTAGTATACAGAAAATGCTGTAATAGACTTATTTATATTTCTTTCTCTCACCCCTACCTCCAAAAACATTTGATGCAGTTAATAGGTAGAGATATAGCAAAATATAAAATTCAACAAAATAAAACAATCATCTTTGGTAATGTGACAGTTGTGGTTGTGTGGATGCATTCTGTTTCTGAACATAAAAATGTAATGAAATTAAAATTTTAATTTTTTCCCTTTATAAGTTTTTATTTAAATGAGATTAAAATTTTAAAAATACATTAAAGCTCAAAAGACAATACTCAAGTGCCAGAAATTAATCCTACCAAATAAACACTACTCACTAACTGAGGAAAACAGAAAGAAAGCCTGGTGTCTGGCAGGTGTTAAAGCAGTGAGAAAATGTTATTTGGTAGCAAAGGACTAGCTTTTCATAGTAAAGATAACATGATTAATCACTTAATATAGATTGCTGACCATAGGGTGTAAGGACCTCTTATAAAAACCCAGATCATATTCCTTTTCACATGATAGGTAGTTAATTTGAACAGAAATTGTTTCAATTTTTATAAAACTTTATTGAAAAACATAAGAAATAGCTTATAAATATTAGTGAAAAACATTTTTCTACACTGTAGTCTCAGTAATATAACCCTCTGATTTCCAAATATATACCAGGCAAGAATTCAGTTGCTTTGCTTTAAGGAATTATGGACATCCCCAAGTGAAGACGAAGAAATTCTCATTGCTCTACCTCTAACCTCATCTAAGACAACTTCATTTCTCAGGTTCTTCACTTGAAATATTCTATTTTCATAAATGACACACTGGACCAAATGGACTTCACAGATATATTCAGAACATTCCATCCCAAAGCAACAGAATACACATTCTTCTCTACTTCCCATGGAACATTCTCCAGAACAGATTACATCCTAGGTCACAAATCAGGTCTCAACTGGTACCAAAAGATTGGGATCATTCCCTGTGTATTTTCAGACCACAATGCTTTGAAACTAGGACTCAATCACAAGAGGAAAGTCAGAAAGAACTCAAATACATGGAGGCTAAAGAGCATCCTACTAAAGAATAAATGGGTCAACCAGGAAATTAAAGAAGATTAAAAAAATTCATGGAAACAAATGAAAATGAAAACATAACTGTTCAAAATCTTTGGGATGCAGCAAAGGCAGTCCTAAGAGGAAAGAGTATAGCAAAACAAGCCTTTCTCAAGAAACAAGAAAGGTCTCAAATACACAACCTAACCCTACACCTGAAGGAGCTGGAGAAAGAACAGCAAATAAAGCCTAAACCCAGCAGAAGAAGAGAAATAATAAAGATCAGAGCAGAAATCAATGAAATAGAAACCAAAAGAACAGTAGAACAGATCAACGAAACTAGGAGCTGGTTCTTTGAAAGAATTAACAAGATTGATAAACCCCCGGTCAGACTTATCAAAAAGAAAAGAGAAAGGACCCAAATAAATAAAATCATGAATGAAAGGGGAGAGATCACAACCAACACCAAAGAAATACAAACAATTATAAGAACATATTAGGAGCAACCATATTTCAGCAAATTAGATAATCTGAAAGAAATGGATGCATTCCTAGAGATGTATCAACTACCAAAACTGAACCAGGAAGAAATTGAAAACCTGAACAGACCTATAACCACTAAGGAAATTGAAGCAGTCATCAAAAATCTCCCAAAAAACAAAAGCCCAGGGCCAGATGGCTTCCTAGGGGAATTTTACCAAACATTTAAAGAAGAATTAATACCCGTTCTTCTGAAACTGTTCCAAAAAAAAAAAAAAAAAGGAAGAAAAACTTCCAAACTAATTTTCTGAGGCCACCATTACCTTGATCCCCAAACCAGAAAAAGGCCCCATCAAAAATGAGAATTACAGACCACTATCCTTGATGAACATGGATGCAAAAATTCTCACCAAAATACTAGCCAATAGGATACAACTGTACATTAAAAGGATTATTCACCATGATCAAGTGGGATTTATCCCTGGGCTACAAGGTTGGTTCAACATCCGCAGATCAATCAATTTGATACAATACATTAATAAAAGAAAGAACAAGAACCATATGATCCTCTCAATAGATGCAGAAAAAGCACCTGACAAAGTACAGCATCCTTTCTTGATCAAAACTCTCCAGAGTATAGGGATAGAAGGTACATCCCTCAATATCACAAAGCCATCTATGAAAAACCCACAGTGAATACTATTCTCAATGGGGAAAAACTGAGAGCTTTCCCCCTAAGGTCAGGAATGCGGCAGGGATGTCCATTATCACCACTGCTAATCAATGTAGTATTAGGAGTCCTAGCCACAGCAATCAGACAACAAAAAGAAATAAAAGGCATCCAAATCGGCAAAGAAGAAATCAAATTCTCACTCTTTGCAGGTGATACGATACTTTATGTGGAAAACCCAAAAGACTCCACCCCAAAACTGCTAGAACTCATACAGGAATTCAGTAAAGTGGCAGGATATAAAATCAATGCACAGAAATCAGTGACATTCCTATACACCAACAATAAGACAGAAGAAAGAGAAATTAAGGAGTCAATCCCATCTACAATTGCACCCAAAACCATAAGATACCTAGGAATAAATCTAACCAAAGAGGCAAAGAATCTGTACTCAGAAAACTATAAAATACTCATGAAAGAAATCGAGGAAGACACAAAGAAATGGAAAAACATTCCATGCTCATGGATTATAAGAACAAATATTGTGAAGACGTCAATGCTACCTAGAGCAATCTACACATTTAATGCAATCCCTATCAAAACACCATGAACTTTTTTCAAAGAAATGGAACAAATAATCCTAAAATTTGTATGGAACCAGAAAAGACCCCGAATAGCCAGAGGAATGTTGGAAAAGAAAAGCAAAGCTGGTGGCATCACAATTCCTGACTTCCAGCTCTATTACAAAGCTGTCATCATCAAGACAGTATGGTACTGGCACAAAAACAGACACATGGATCAGTGGAACAGAACAGAAAGCACAGAAATGAACCCTCAAATCTATGGTCAACTAATCTTTGACAAAGCAGGAAAGAATGTCCAATGGAAAAAAGACAGTCTTTTCAACAAATGGTGTTGGGAAAATTGGACAGTCACATGCAGAAGAAAGAAACTGGACCATTTCCTTACACCACACACAAAAATAGACTCAAAATGGTTGAAATACCTAAATGTGAGACAGAAGTCCATCAAAATCTTAAAGGAGAACACAGGCAGCAACCTCTTTGACCTCAGCCACAGCAACTTCTCCCTAGAAACATTGCCAAAGGCAAGGGAAGCAAGGGCAAAAATGAACAATTGGGACTTCATCAAGATAAAAAGCTTTTGCACAGCAAAAGAAACAGTCAACAAAACCAAAGGACAACTAACAGAATGGGAGAAGATATTTGCAAATGACTTATCAGATAAAGGGCTAGTATCCAAAATCTATAAAGAACTTATTAAATTCAACACCCAAAGAACAATGATCTAATTAAGAAATGGACAGAAGACATGAACAGACATTTTTCCAAAGAAGACATCCAAATGGCCAACAGACACATGAAAAAGTGCTCAACATCGCTCGGCATCAGGGAAATCCAAATCAAAACCTCAATGAGATACCACCTCACACCAGTCAGAATGGCTAAAATGAGCCAGTCAGGAAACGACAGATGTTGGTGGGGATGAGGAGAAAGGAGAACCCTCCTGCACTGTTGGTGGGAATGCAAGCTGGTGCAGCCACTCTGGAAAACAGTATGGAGGTTCCTCAAAAAGTTCAAAATAGAGCTACCATATGATCCAGCAATTACACGACTGGGTATTTACCCCAAAGATACAAATGTAGGGATATGAAGGGGTAGATGCACCCCGATGTTTATAGCAGCAATGTCCACTATAGCCAAACTCTGGAAAGAGCTAAGATGTCCATCAACAGATGAATGGATAAAGAAGATGTGGTGTATATATACAATGGAATATTATGCAGCCATCAAAAGGAATGAAATCTTTCCATTTGCAACGATGTGGATGGAACTGGAGGGTATTATGCTGAGCGACATAAGTCAATCAGAGAAAGACATGCATCATATGATCTCACTGATATGAGGAATTCTTAATCTCAGGAAACAAACTGATGGTTGTTGGAGTGGTGGGGGTGGGAGGGATGGGTGGCTGGGTGATAGACTTTTGGGAGGGTATGTGCTATGGTGAGTACTATGAATTGTGTAAGACTGTTGAATCACAGACCTGTGCCTCTAGAACAAATAATGCATTATATGTTACAAAGAAGAAGAAGAAGAAGATAGCAGGAAGGGAAAAATGAAGTGGGGGGAATCGAAGGGGGAGATGAACCATGAGAGACCATGGACTCTGAGAACCAAACTGAGAGTTCTAGAAGGGAAGGGGGTGAGAGGTTGGGTTAGCCTGGTGATGGGTATTAATGAGGGTATGTACTGAATGGAGCACTGGGTGTTATACTCAAACAATGAATCATGGAACACTACATCAAAAACTAATGATGTAATATATAGTGATTAACATAACATAATAAAAAAAAAGTAAAAAAATAAATAAAATTGCAAAAAAAAAAAAAGAAATATTCTATTTTCAGATATCAAATTCTGTGACCAAAACCCAAATTAAACTATTGTAACCAAGAAATGTGAATATACTGTTTCAGACAGCTGGGAACTGAGAAATTTGTGTTTGCAGCTAGCTTCAACAATGAATGGACCTATGGACTTAAATTAATCTCAGGTCTTTGTCTCTTTACTCATTTCTTGATTCCAGTAGTCTTTGTAATCTGTCTCAGTAATCTCAGTAATCTGACTACCAACTCATACCTCAACAGTCCCTGAATCTAACATCCTTCTTAGGTGTATATCTTTGTTTTTTTTTTTTTAAAGATTTATTTATTTGACAGAGACAGACACAGCAAGAGCAGGACCACAAGCAGGGGAGTGGGAGAGGGAGAAGCAGGCCTCCCGCAGAGCAGGGAGCCCGATGTGGGGCTCGATCCCAGGATCCTGGGATCATGACCTGAGCCGAAGGCAGACGCTTAACGACTGAGCCACCCAGGCACTCTCTTAGGTGTATATCTTTCCTGACAGCTCAGGCATACCATGTATAGATAGATTTTCTCAGCTTGGGCTTCATATCAATTTTTGAAACAATGAATTGGCCAGATTATGAGGTTATTTTCTTGCTCCGACTTGTGACACATGCCTAACCTCTCTGTTCATGATATGAATTTGCTTAATCTAAGCTGTAAAGTATGCGTTCCCCTCAGGTAAAGAGGTATGGAAACAGATAAATCATCTGATAACTCACTACAGTGTCCTTTCCAAAGGTATTTTCCATTTGCTCCATTAGATCCATTCTCTACTACTTTATGATCTGCTCTCTACAAGAAGCAAACCAGGACAGACTAAAGCAATGAGCACCCTTTCCTCTGTTTTGTTTTGTTTTTTTAAGCACTAAGATCCTTGGACCTGGATCTGAGGGAGGTAAGAATAATGCTGATTATTTTACCAGATCCTCTCTGTGGAGACACCTCAGGCTAACTGCAAGGTCACAGCTTCTCTCATGGTGCTTCTTTTCATCAGTTGCCCTGTTCACCTTGACTCACATCTGAGGGTGCTATTTGCTTCTTCTTGAAAACCTTATTGACAGAATATGTTTGTACCACTGGTCTTCATTGGTTTTATGATTATCTGTTTCTTAATTTCTTAATTTGTCTTTATTATTTCCCCTTTTTTATTTTGATCGATTTTTATCATTAATTTGCTGGCTGGGTAGTGGAATCCTTTCTTTGTGGTTTTTTTTTTTTTTTTTTTAAATCTTTCTATGTATCTGGGATTCTGTTTTCTAATCTCACCATTCCCGGTACCACCAATACCCTTTGGGTAATGTTTTCTCTGAGAGACAGCAACAATTATTCTTCAAATTCTCAACTTTTTCTAACAATAGTTCTGTTGTATTATCTATATAAATAGATAAGAGTGAAATAGTTCTGCAAAACTGTGTCAAAATTAAAATTTTTAAAGAGCACAAACCACTGACCTCAAGTAGAATTCCCCATGTGTACATAATATTACAACTTAAAAATTATTCCATAATCAAATGGAAGTGAGATATAGGAGACCACGCTCAAGGAACTCCATAAGAAACAAGTAAGTTCCATTATGTTCCAAGTCCTAATAAGTCTTCTTCTCATGGCTCTACTTCTGACTTATAGCTCCCTTTTCAGCCCACATGCATGACATCATGAGGAGCTCCCTATGAATAGCTCACTAAAGGCAAAAGAGTTGAACTTTGCACCACCTACTGGTAGAAAATAGCAAGAAAATTGAAGGATGTCCTTGAACGCTAGGGGTGAAGGAAGATCTCAGTAGACAGAAATTCAAAAAGCATGTCGGATTGTTCAATTCCCCTGGAAGTATAGATGACCAGAATCATCTACAGTGATTCATATGCCACTACTCACTTGTTGGTTAGACACTATGGAGTAGAAAAACACAATTAATAAACTGGTGACAAGAGGTTTGGGATGAGATTAAGTAAAAGGACATCTTAGTATAGACAAAAAGCATAATTACAACAAAGTAAGTTCTTAATATCAAGATAGGAAAGATGATTGGTTCTATGCATGTCTGATAGCCAGAAACCTCTTCTCTTTCTCAATGGCCTCTTGAAAAAGTGACTGTGGTGACAGGGGTGGAGCTTAGTTGTAGATTTTAAAACACAGTACTTCCTCTATCCAAGATTTAACTAGACTAGGGCCCACTTGCCAATAGTCGTGATTAGCTCTGAGCTCCCAGTATGACACCATTTCCCTGGGACAAACATGTCACCTGACAGTAGGTTTATTAACTTGCATAGCAGGTTGATTATCTCGTATACCTTCGTATTAGAAATGACAACATCCGCATTTCCTTAGAACAGATATTTATTCTGGATGTAGACCTGCTTTTCCTGCCTTATCTCATGCTCTATTCATAATCATACACCATCATTTACTCTAAAGCCTTGTCATACAACAACCTTAAAGCTGATAAAGAGCTATGGGATATTTGAAGAAGAGGATCAGCAGGGTAAACAGTGTGACTGGGAAGTGTCCTCTTGGATGTGTTTTATGCTCTGTAGCAGTGATCAGGAGGATAGCATTCTTTCTCTTAGTAGTTGTTCATATCACAGACCTTAATTTCTCATCAGCAAAAGTTTGTATCCTATTGCCACAACTTTAGGCTTTGATGATTTGGAGTCATGGTTCTTAAAAGGGAAGGATATTTGAACCAATGTACTCAAGATTGATTCCATTAAACCAAAAGCTACACATTTTATGTTCCTTCTGTCACTGGAACATTAGATAAAGAGAAGAGGTTTACTCTTAGCTGAGCTGATTTGTCTTAACTGGATTTCTATCATTCAGTGGAGGCAGAGAGAAGAGATTCTCTTACTACATCTGTGTTTTCGGTTAAAAAAAAAAAAAAGCCATGAAAAAAAATAAAACTACTTCAGAAAGGGAAGACTACTTAGGGCGTATGTTCCTCTGGCAATTAATTTGAGAATGTAGCAGGCAAAGAAACATGATTGTTTACTGTGCTAGCTGAAGATGAGGAAATGTGGAAGGGGTAGTGAAAAGGGACGTTATAGATGCCAACTAAGACAATGTGACTTTTTGCAAAAGTAAGGATTGTAGGGATTATGCCTATTTTCTTCTTTGTTTTTATATACATGTTAGTTTGTAAATATTAACAAATCCATTTTTCATCTTTCTGCCTGTGGCTCTCTTATTATCTAATATAAATGGTGTCACTAGAAACTGAATTTATATTTTAGTCTTTAAGTTTCAAGATACCCAAGAGGGATAGTGACTGAGCTAGAAAAGAAATGAACATTATCCAGAGATTAATAAAATGGCATATGGGATTTTCTATTTTGCCTTTTGAGAAGATGATTACACCTTTGAGTCTACACAGATAGTTCTGACAAGTTAAGCAAAGCATTATGCTTTTACTTTTGGTCAGAACTTAAATATGCATAAATGGGGTATGCACAGATGCAAGGTCCACAAATATGTGCATGATAGATGACCATCTAGGGTCAATTAGGCATCACTTCCACCTGGGAAATGGAAACTACATTTCCCAGAATCCTCTTCACTTTATGTTACAGGACAGGATTTCCTTATGAGAGGGATGAAGTGAGGGGAGGGGAAGCACCCATTCCTGGGCAGAGAGGAAGTTTACCACAGCATTCTCACAAGTACTTGAGAACCACCCTCTTCACTGTTAACAGACTGAACATTTTGTGGGAGCCTCTCCAAAAGTCCTCAAAGAATGCAGCAGCTTTCAGGCAGTGACTTGAGGAACTCTGGTTTAGTTCTTCAGGGGGAAAAAATCTTCATTGTCAACTTTTTGCCAACTTCAGCGGCAGCACCTGGGAACAATTGATGAAAACTGTCCCTAGATTTTGCTCCTCAAGCAACTGCAAAGTTAGGTAAAGGCCTAATTCTATATTCAGTGGAGAGGGGCTTGTGCTTTCCTGGCTGAATCCAGACTGGTATTGGAGTATAGCTCCTGGAGGACTGCAAATAGAATATATGTTTTCTGTATCTATTTAGTGTTTAATGCAGAATAATTGTTCAGTCAACTGTTTGTCCGGGTCAAATCTGTTTTTAAGCTTATATGACAAAAAAAGCTAAAAAGGGGGAAATGGTAGGGAATTTCAGGAAGAGATAAGACTTTTGCTTCCCATGTTTTCATCTTCCTATACTGAGTTATAATCAGCTAACAATCTTCTTCTGAGCATTCAAAGGTCTTGAATTATTTACATAGGCCATTGTAGCATTGGCTATCTCCCGACTTTACCAAATAGAATTTCCTTTGGTAGCTTAGATCCACTGGGATTTCTGTAGGTCACCTGCCTCAATAATGAAGGTACAAAAAAAAAAAAAAAAAAAAAAAGAGAAGGAAAAGACTACAACAAAAAATTTTCACCAGTACAATTAAATAAAGTAGGAGAGGGTTATAATTAACCCTGGGCATTACTATTGAAGTAGTACTCCAGTTCTGAAACTGGGATAAAATTTTGTCAAGGATATGTCCTGCATTAGAAATCCTGTCTTTAAGTACATTTAATACCCTTTAAATACTTTTAAAAGTCAATCTTTGCTATTCTATTTCCTGAAATGTACATTATTTGACTGATTTAAAATTACATCTTCATTGAAGTTTTGTTCAAGCCATACTACAAATGCAGTTTGACAGTCACATGCATGCATAGAATTCCTTTGATGGCATGGCTCCTAAATCATGTCTGCTTACTTTTTTTTTAATTTTATTTTTTCTCCTCTTAAGATGGCTATGAGTAAATGAAAACATTCAAGCCAGGAAAATTGAGATTCTGTGTTGAGGATAGATAATCTAACATAATAGGAATTGTGAACAGACTCTAGGTTTTATAATTTAATATCAGCAATACCAACTGGAAAGCAGTCAATAAGAAATTAAAAATTTCACTGACAACATTTTGAGAATGATTCATTCAGTTCACTTAATGTTTTCCACAACTAACCACTTACTTGCAAGACCTAGCAAGATATACTTTCTACTGACCATGATCTTTGCTATTGATTACAAAAGTCTGCTTCAGTTCAACTAAATTGACATTTATATTGCTAACTTAGCAGGTATGAAATTTTAAGGAGTTTACTGCTCTACCCTGAGGGGCAGCAGCATCACATAACATAAAAGGCTTTGCTCTAGCTTCTGAGGTAGAAGGAAAGAAAATGTATATACATGTAGCAGTTCTTTTTTTTTATGCAGCCATTTAGCTACACAGTGGATTACACTGATTTTATTGGAGTGACTGCACAGAAAGGTACATTTTAGTGAATGGATTTATAAATACATATCTGGCTGAATTCAGCTGTTAATAAGTGTAATGAACAAGAGAAGTATCAAATTAAGCATGATTAAACTTGGGAAACGAGACCTTTATAATTCTAAACTTTTTCTTTAGAGTCTAGATGAGGAAAAAAACTTCCCTGAATTCACAATGCTTTCAAGAGATCTGTGTCTAAAGCAATGATAATAAAGGCAGAAACTAGTATGATTCAGTATTACTGTCTACATAATAATGCTATTTAAGTTATTAAATTTGGATGGCCTATTTCTGTTTCTATCCTATCCTAGTAGAAAATAAATTCAATTTCCTATTTAACATTGCTGCAGTGCTATTTTAGGGTAGGATACACAATCTATGATCCTACTCTTTGGATAGATTTTATTGTTTCTTTTTCATTAATATTGATTAAATGAATATTATTGCCCTCCTCTTTACTCCTTTAAGTCCACTTACTTTCAGTGATTCAATCATTTAGTTACAGCTTCAATGCTAGTCTCAAACAGGTTTCCATTTAAATTCTCTTCTCTGTTTATATTTGGTCTGATGTTTAGAACTCATTGTATAAAGGTTCCAAATGTCCATTTCAATATTGTTAAATTATTTTATTTTTATAGACTATTACGAAAACAATTCCCTTTGAACACTTTTCTATACATCAGGTTGCAATATGCTACTAGGACATATTATTTGAATTAATAATTCAGGGATTATCTGCTAAAATCTACACTCTATTGAATAAACTGATAATGTGAATTTTTTTTACAAATACTTAATGTTTTCTCAGCTATTTATAAATTTTTGCAAATAACTGGGTTTAAGACTTCATAAATATTATGACATTCCTTTTTTTTTTTTTTTTTTTTTACAATATTCACTGGCTCAGTCCAGAGAGCACGTGACTCTTGATCTCAGGGTTGTGAGCTCGAACCCCATGTTGGGTATAGAGATTACTGAGATAAATAAATAATTAAAAAATAAAACAAAACAATATTCATTTAGTTATTTTTATTTGGAAGCAATTTCATAATGTAAGATTTATGGAGTAAGGTTTAATTTGTATTTCAAACCTGTTTTTCCATGTACAGTAAAACAATCTTTGTAATATATCCTAAAAATTCTGCTTCATCAGAAAAATATATTTTTTAAAATATTACCAGATTGAAGAGCATGACAGTAGCAAATATTTATTGTCTTTAAAATGCTGTACAAGTAGGCTAGGAGGAAGCAAATAATATTGGCTTTTGTGAAAGGTAAGAAAATATAACCAGAACCCAAAGCCTATATAAAATAAACTTATTTTGCATTATACAAGGAAATAATGGTATATGTATCTCTCAGAGAGTTTGAAAGATAAATCATGAGGTAGTTAATAAACTGGAAACTTAATTTTTACCATGTAGAATCACAGAGAGTTTTGAAATATTTATACTATTAAAATTTTTTAAAAATAAAACTATCAAGAGAAAAAAAAGGTCCAACTTCCCATATAATCAACCAGCATTGTTGATTTTGAAAATATAAATAGGTATGTTTAAAATTCAAATGTATAAAATTAAAAGGAAAATTCCATACTCCCTTCAACATTTCCCTATCCTTCTTGTCATATGTACCTACTGTTAACAATTTTTTTGCATTCCACAATAATAAATGGATAGCTAGGTAAATAAATTCATGTCAGCTCAAAATCTTCTGATAGAAACATATAGATTTTTTTATGCTATTTATTCTTTCAGTATACAGTACATTATACCATAAACATTCCATCTACTGCCTTTTGTTATAGTACATTTTGGATATATTTTCATATCAGCATAATAAAGATCTAACTCTTTCTTTGTATATAATTATATTATATACACACACACACCCTCACCAGAATTTTTAAAATAATTTTTGCTTATTAAACTTTACATTATCATACTTTTTTGCTATTATATACAATATTGCAAAACATGTCCTCTTGTATATAAGCATAATTTTTAAGTATAATCCTATGACAAAATTCTACATCTAGAATCTACTGTTCATAAAGTAACTGCAATTTTAATTTGTATAGATATCATCAATTTTGTCCCCAAAGGTGTTAGGAGTTGCCATGAATTTATACCTTATTATCTCCCTGTTTCTTTTTCTTTCTCTCATTTTCTTTCAATCACCAGGTATCTGATAGTTAAAAAAAAAATTTCTACCTTTTTGGTATTTTTATTTTTTTAATTACAAGTGAGGTTATATATCCTTCTATGTATGTACTAATATTTCTAATTGCTTTTATCTTGCTCTCAATTGCTGATTTATATCTTTTTATAATTTACCTGTTTTCTAAATCTTGGTTGAGCCTTTGTACATTAATACAGTTGTTTGCAAAAATATTGTATGTTTTTCCTACTTATTTCTTTGCTGTCGTTATTTTACGAAACAAAAATATTTGTATTCCCCTTTGTGGCTTTTGATTACAAGGATTGAAAAACAAGTTCTGATTAAATGATTTCTTTTTTTTTTCGATTAAATGATTTTTGATTAACGATTAAAAGGATTTCTCCACCTCTGGATCATAAATATATCAAAACGTTGTTTTTTTTGGTTTTGTTTTTTGTTTTTTGGGTTTTTTTTTAAAAGCTTTTAGTTATTTATTTGAGAGAGAGAGAGAGAGAGCACGAGTAGGGGGAGAAGCAGAGGGAGAAGCAGACTCCCTACCAAGCGGGGAGCCCAATGTGGAGCTTGATCCCAGGACTCCGAGACCATGACCTGAGCTGAAGGCAGACACTTAACTAACTGAGCCACTCAGGTGCCCCAAAACCTTGTTTTATCTAGAATAGTGTTGTTAAATGAAAGTATGTTGTGATCCAGCTAATAGAATTTAAAAGTTTCTAGTAGTCACATTAAAAAAGAAAAAGAAACAAGTAAATTAATTTTAATAAAATATTTAACTCAATATACCCAAATTACTATTTCAACATGGAATCAATATAAAAATTATTAATGAGATATAGTATTTTAAGAGTATTTTACACTTATATGTCAAATTGAAGTAAAGTTTTCATTGGAAATAATTGATGTGTATTTTAATTTTATAAAATTTACAGTTTAAAACATAGATTGACATATTAAGTTTTTCCAATCATGCCTGAGTATTTTCTAATAACTGAATCAAATATCAGTTTTAAATTTAAATATAAATTAAATAAAATTAAAACTTTAGTTGCCATTTACACCAGCCATAGTTCAAGTTCTCAAAAGCCACATGGAGCTAGCAGCTGTCGTATTAGAACAGTTCTAGAAATTTTACAGATTAGTTGTTTAGATGGTTTATTGGTTTGCATGAGTTTGGGATCCAGCTTCAGTTTTCTCCCAAAGAGTTAAGCATTTTTATTAACATCACATTTTTAAAAACTAAATTATTTTTACCAATAATTTATGTTGCCAACAAAATTCCTACCCTTTGGTTCTATTTCTGAATTGTTTCTTCTGTTTCATTAAATGTCTTCTACTTTCTTTTTTTTTTTAAGGATTTTATTTATTTATTTAACAGAGAGATAGAGAGAGCACAAGTAGGCAGAGAGGCAGGCAGAGGAAGAGGAAGAAACAGGCTCTCTGCTGAGCAAGGAGCCCGATGCGGGGCTCAATTCCAGGACCCTGGGATCATGACCTGAGCCGAAGGCAGACGCTTAACTGAATGAGCCACCCAGGTGCCCCAGATGTCTTCTACTTTCTTCTCTGGATTTTGTTATTTCCTAATCACCCTGGTATAACCCAATTCAGGCTTCTTATTTTTATTTAAATAACTATATAATTACTTCCTAAAGTGCTCTGAAGGAAACCTTTCTCATTTTAGCTCACATTTCAATTTTAATACTGTCAGAGTAGATAACATTGTAGTTTAAAATTTTTTAAAATTCTTTTCCACTTTACTGAGAATTTTGACTTCACTTCTTTAGTCATATTTTTTTAACTATATATTTTCCCCATTTCGAGGGATCAGATTTATCCTTAAATTCTTTATTAAGAATTCTGAATTGGAGACATTTATCCTTTCCAATTTACTGTTTTCTGATTAGCTTTTTTTTTTAAAGATTTTATGTATTTATTTATTTATTTGAGAGAGAGAGAGAACACAAGCCTGGGGGGAGAAGATCCACACAGGGAGCCTGCTGTGGGAGTTGATCCCAGGACCCTGGGATCATGACCTGAGCCGAAGGCAGATGCTTAACCAACTAAGCCACCCAGGTGCCCTTTCTGATAAGCTTTTGATAAACTTCCCAGTTGTACCACGGTGTTCAGTCTGCTCTTCAACATGCTAAAATATTTTTTATCAAAATTAAATGATCTTTGGTCTATAAAAATTGAAGGCAGAACATCATCCGCTGTTTTAAATTCAGCACTGCATTTTACGGAAGTTTCTTTAGGCTCCTGGACATCCCCTGTGACTTGTAACCTGTGGCGGTAATGCTAGTTAACAGTCTCCCCAGTGGAATCCACCAGACTCTGGCTTGCTTTTATTAGGGAGTAGAATACCTTTCTTCAATTTCTTCCATTTTTCAGTTTTAATTCCTTCAGTCCAAGTTCATATCTTTGGATAAAGTGATAGGGGTGAAGAAAGAACTGAATTATCTTTCTTTCTGACAGGCCCACACCAGAGTAATTCTAGCTACTTTTACATTCTACACAAGCATGACTTCCACAGGGTGGCCAGTGAGTGCTGCAGGAGAGCCTACCAAGGGACTTGCTTTATACCTCTGGGGTACTGGTGCGGGGAGATGCAGAATTCTTAATAATGGCTTTATTTGTTTACCTTATTCTTTTCTTATTTCCTTGGTAAGACCCATTTAACCAGGTGTCACATTCTAAAGGAGCATAAATTCAACTCCCAAAGGCTTGAAAATGATGTAATTTTTGATGCAGTATGCTAGAAAAGGAAGCCTGGAAACTGGAATTCCATCCTTATACACAGAACCGATGTTCTAAAATTCATCTTTGGACAGATTTCCTTCAAAGTTCTTACCATTTCGAGGGCTGCTCCTTCAAATTTGGTGTCTACCCCAAACTTCATTCTGTCTTTACCTAATTTCGCCCTTTCACTGTGCAGGTATTACCTGTTCTTTGATAAACAGACTTAGTTTCCTTTTAATGTAACCAAATTTGCTTTTCCTTGATTATCCTACTTTTATCTACATCTCCATATCAAATGACAGTGGAACCTGAACTAAAGAGAAAGAAGAGAAAGTGGAATTATCTGAAAGAGTACATATACCCTAATATTTTCCATGTTATTACTTATGAGTCTATATTTGATATGGGTTGTTTTTTACCTAAACCTGTCACATAAGAAGTTTTCAAATTATTCTCCGTACAGAAATTATATCCATCTATATAGATTTGCATAGGTTCCATCTGCCTTTTTAAGCATCTTCTGATAGTTATCATTATATAACATATTATTGGATTAAGATAAAATATTTTCTAAACCAAGCACTCTTTGCCACAAAAATTAAATACTAGAAACTAACTCATTTTTACTTTTTAGTAAAACTGTTTCTTCTAAATTTACAAAATGTCTAAGAATGAAATTTTTTTCTGAAGTGAGTGATACTTTATATAACACTAAATATATTTCTTGGCGTGGGGCAGGGGAACTATTTGATGGTATGGAAGTCATTCTTAGTTTTTTATTTAAATTCTCAAAAAATTCTTCACACTTATAGAATATACCCACAGTCAACCCTTTATTTGTGTTTAGATGAAGTTCCTAAGAGCCAAACTAGAAGAGAATCTACCATTTGTAAAGTTCTAGAAAAGAGAGCTCCCATCATCTACTTGTGCTTCATATTTCCTTTATAACCAAAAAAGGATGATTTGGAGGAAAATTTTCTCTCCCCCTATATTTGAAGTAACAAACACATTATTCTTGGGTATATCCCCTCCAGAACTCAGCACTAAGACAAGTTATGCAAAGCAGAATCAACAAAGCCATTTCTAAAACACAAAACTGTTCTATTTAGTAATGGCATTTGGATTCACACTATGGCTAGTATGAACATCTATGTATGTACTCTTAAGACTTCATACACAATATTTCATCATGTACACATAATTATTATAAAATATGGCTAATTCTTTAGCAACATATTTATGGGTATGTCTCCAAAGGCAAGGGAAACAAAAGCAAAAATGAACTATTGAGACTACACCAATTAAAAAGCTTTTACACAGTGGAGGAAACCATCAATAAAACAAAGAGGCAACCTACTGAAGGGGAGAAGATATTTGCAAATTATATATCTCATAGGAAGTTTATATCCACAATACATAAATAATTTATACAACTCAACACCAAAAGAAAAAAATCTGATTTAAAAATGGGCAGAGCACCTGAATGGACATTTAAGAAAATATATAGATGGCCAATAGACACATGAAAAGATGTTCAACATCACTTTTCATCAGGGACATTCAAACCAAAACCTAGGAGATATTACTTCATACCAGTCCAACTGATTAGCCTCAAAAAGACCAGAAATAACAAGTGGAAAAAGAAAATCCTCCTGCACTATTGGTGGGAATGTAAACTGGTACATCCACTGTTGAAATCAGTATGGAGGTTTCTCAATAAATTAAAAAGAGAACTACCATATGATCCAGTAATTCCCTACTGGGTTTTTACCCAAAGAAAACAAAAACACTAATTCAGAAAGATAGATGCACCCCTATGTTTACTGCAGCATTATTTACAATAGCCAAGATATGGAAGCAACCTAAGTGCCCACCAGACGAATGGACAAAGAAGAATTGGTACACACACACACACACACACACACACACACACACACACACACAAGAATATTACTCATCCATAAAAAAGAATGAGATCTTGCCATCTGCAACAATATGGATGGACCTAGAAGACACCATGCTAAGTGAAATAAGTCAGCGAAGACAAATATCATAGATTTTACTTACATGTGGAATCTAAAAAACAGAACAAATCAACAAACAAGCAAAAAATAAACTCCTAAATACAGAGAACTAACTGGTGGTTGCCAGAGAGGAGATGGATGGGTGAAATAGATAAACGGGATTAAGAAGTACAAACTTTGAATTATAAAATAAATAAGCTACAGAGATGAAAAGTATAAAATTAAAAAAAAAGTAAGGCTAATTTATGAAAAACCATTGCTTAAAAACCTTTCGGAATGCTAGTAGTAAACTACAAAGGCAAAATGGAAAAGTCAAGAATGATAGGCTGAACTGAAATTTTAGGTAGACATAACTTTTGAGAGAAATATCTGAAAATAAAATATCAACAATATACAGGACAGTGGTAGTTCTAGAGATAGCAAATGTTCTGAATATCAGAAATGAGTATTTCTGAACAGTGCATTTGCTACTACATATTCCCAGAAAACTGAAGTAATTGTTATGTTTGAGCATTATGAAATTCTAAAAGACAAACCCCAAAATACCAAGGACTTCATACTATTCATGTCTCTAGAAGATAATGAGAAAGGGTTGTTGTTTTTTTTGTTTTGTTTTGTTTTGGTTTTGGTTTTGTTGTTGTTGTTGTTGGCTAGGTAGGCATCTTTGCCACATTTGTGAAGAAATTTGAGAATCTAGTCTGTTTTCATATCCCAGGCAGAATTAAAAAATATGAGTACATGAGATCCAGTCAGCCTTAAATATGGTATTGCACAGCAAGGATAATGAAAGAATATTTAGTGGAGAAATGATGCCATGTGAATATTTTCTTATAATGGCTACTGACAAAATCAAAAACAGACCTTTCCCTTTGCTTATACCTAATTACAATGTCAGACACAGTTCCTTCCTCTTTCATCCCTAGTCAGTGTCATGTTCTTTGTCCCATGAGTAGTTAGGATTAGAATGGTTTGTCCCATTCTAATGGGACATGTTCCCTACATACAAAATAACCCTGAGGGTAAAGCACTTAACTTTCTCCCCCTCCTTATAAAAATTGCTAAGGCAAAAATATTCTATTAAAAACTCTATTAAATACTTTGATTTTCAGATATGGTATATTCTCCCTATTGTAGTTGCCCAATAAAATCATCTCTTAACTGTCTGGTGAATTTTGTCTTTGACAGTACCATACATCTCCATCAATAATTTTAAATAGATAAAAGAATAATAGCATTTAAATTGAGGCAAGCAACTTAAAGATTGAAAGCAATATGGAGGAAACAGATGAATCTGAAACCCATATTTCATTGTTCATCAGCATTTGACAGAAAATACAAAATTCTACATTAATGCTTTATATGCATGAGAGTTTGAACTATTTCAGAAGATCAACTTCAATGAAAGGTGCCTAGAACTATTTCTAGAAATAAAGGGAGAATACTTCTGTGTGCAGAAATAAAGAAGTAAAAGACTTACCTTTTCCTGGGGTGCCTGGGTGGTTCAGATGATTAAGCGTCTGCCTTCGGCTCAGGTCATGATCCCAGGGTCCTGGGATCAAGCCCCACATCGGGCTCCTGGCTCAGCAGGGAGCCTGCTTCTCCCTCTCCCTCTGCCTCTCTCCCTACTCATGCTCTCTCTCTCTGTGTATCTCTGTGTCTCAAATGAATAAATAAAATCTTTGAAAAAAAAAAAAAAAAAAAAAAAGACTTACCTTTTCCTGACTGTTATGTAATCTTCAGTTTTCATCTCAAAATAAGTTTATTCTCTACCATCTGCTCTATTTTATTGCTACCATTTTTGAAATATATCTAATAAATAGAAGAGATATGAAATTTACCCAAACTCTCAATCTGATGTGGACTCAAAGAAAGTAAGAAAGGGCAGTACTAAATTCAGAATAATGGAATTATTAAATTATTTATAATCTGAACTATATATATGTATTCTGTTTACCTTATTCACTTTGTCTTTTTTCCTTTTTTTTGGCAATTTCTGTTTCTTCTCATGTCCCAATAATTGAACCCATATACAATTCTCACAGTTTTTTTTTTGTTTAAAAGATTTTTCTTGTCCTATTGACATCCACAGCCAGGCACCATCTCCATCTTCTTCAGTATTGGTAGGCTTCCCTAATTTTCTCTTAGCTATTGTTTATCTGACAAAATGGAAGGTTATATCATAATTCAAACTTCTATCTTTTGTAATACGTGTATAAAGACAATAATGCTTAAATTTTTTTTTTTTAAAGATTTGATTTATTTGACAGAGAGAGATACAGCGAGAGAGGGAACACAAGCAGGGGGAGTGGGAGAGGGAGAAGCAGGCTTCCGCGGAGCGGGGAGCCCGATGCGGGGCTCGATCCCAGGACGCTGGGATCATGACCTGAGCTGAAGGCAGATGCTTAACAACTGAGCCACCCAGGCGCCCCAATAATGCTTAAATTTTTAAGCATTTTTCAAAACTGTCCTAGATATAGTCCTTAGATATAGTCCTAGATTTTAAGAGACAAAGGAGAAAGGATAATTAATAATTAAATACAATGTGCTATTGAGGATGGAGCCTGGAGCAGACAAACAGCACTATTGGAAAAAAATCTGTGGAAACCTGAATCAAGTCTGGAGTTTAGTTGATAGTAGTACACAAATGTTGGTTCTCAGTTTTTTTCTTTGTTTGTTTGTTTTGTTTTGTTTTTTTAAAGATTTTTTATTTATTTATTTGAGAGAGAGAATGAGATAGAGAGAGCATGAGAGGGGGAAGGGTCAGAGGGAGAAGCAGACTCCCTGCCGAGCAGGGAGCCCGATGCGGGACTCGATCCAGGGACTCCAGGATCATGACCTGAGCTGAAGGCAGTCGCTTAACCAACTGAGCCACCCAGGTGCCCTCAGTTTTAATAAATATATAATTATATACAATTTTAACACTGGCAAAAATCTAGATGAAGGGCATATCTTTACAAATTTTCTGTAAATCTACAATTACTACAAAATACAAAATTAAAACCAGAAAACAATAGTATAGAAGTACCTACCATATTCTTCTTCAAGCCAACCTCCATGAATGTACCTTCTCTTGAGAGACTGCCTGAAAATCCTGGTTATGCTCATTAGGAGGGTTTTCATTTGTATTCAGTGATCTCTCTCAATGCTCCCAAACCTGGAGATCAAAGAAATATGGATCTATATTCTCCGCTCTGATCATCACTGTGGTTGAGGGTTGTGCTCTCGACCCACCTTCCCCATTCTGGGTAGCTTTCACTCCCCCTCTCTCAGGAGCTGTGCTCAGAATCTAGCCCAGTCTTGGGCTCCATGCTCAGAGGGAAGTCTGCTTAGATAGTCTCTCCCTCTGCCCCTCCCCACTTGCTCTAGCACTCTCTCTCTCTCTCTCTAAAATAAATAAATCTTTAAAAAATAAAAATAAAACAAAAGCAATTATTAAATAATGATGAAAATTAATTATTAACCATTGGTTATTTGATGGAGTTGGTATTCATCACTTTCCTTAACTAATGCTAAATCTGCATTTACAACCCTCCCCTGAAAAGACAATTCATGCTGTAAAAGTTTGCTAATAAATAGCTAGGCTCCAGGGAAGACACTTCCCTATAAAATATATCATATGAATCTGAAGAATATATACAATTTTTGACCATATGAAGCAAGGGTTTCATTACCACCACTTTCTGCTTTCCATTGTGTATTTAATCACCTCCCATATTCTTTAATGATTAACCCTTCAGCTTCGGGAAGATGTGACATTCCTTCACAGGCCTTCGCGTCATCTAAGAAGTTTGTTTCATACATATTCAGCCAATGGCTGTATAGGAGGCCGATGTGACTGGGAGGCATTTATACCAGTTGAAAATCCATTCATAATGTTGTCTGATTCATAAGCCATGAAAATTCATGTTATTTATGTTCTACATAGCTGCCTTTAGTGCTGGAAGTTAAAGGGTTTGAAGAGAGATGGGACATTTAAAGGGTTTAATTTTTTCAACTTGGAAGAAAGATGGCATGTAAAGGAGCATTAAAAATTCATAGATGTACAAAGTGCTTTTGGATTTGCTAATTGTTTTCAAAGATGTACACAATATCTAGAGAAATATCAAGTTATGAGCTATAATAAATTTTTATGTAATTTAAAAAATTGATTTGGATCAGAAGCACTTATTCACCAGTATGGATGCTATTGACTTTATGTAAGAGCAATAAATATTTTGCATTTAAATTAAAATGGTGCATTACTTTACTTGTATCTGCATTTACCCGCAACACTACTGATGTATGATTTTATGCCTGTAAATATAAAGAAGGGGCCATGCAACATCAGGAGCAGTTAATTTCTCGCCCTATTTTTAAAAATTAAATGTTATTTTAAAATATAACTACATCATATCATCACTAAATTCAGAGAAAATTATAAAAAATATAATGAATGTTTTCTTAAATAGTTATTTATTTATTTAAGATTTATTTATTTATTTGAGAAAGAGAGAGAGCCAGCACAGGGGAGAAGCAGATTCCTTGTTGAGCAGAGAGCCCGACGCGGGGCTTCATCCCAGGACCCTGAGATCATGACCTGAGCCGAAGGCAGATGCTTAACCACCTGAGCCACCCAGGAGTCCTTAAATATTTATTAAAAACATGAAAATATCTTTTTATTTCACATACCTAATTCTCTTTGGTTCATGTAACTACCACACTGTTTTTATTTGTTTGTTTTAGTGAACCACACCCCTCCTAAAAAAAGATGCATAGATATGATGGCATATCCTTTCTTCATATATTCCAATATACAAAGACTGTATAACTACTTCACATTTAAAATTTTTTTTATTAAGTTTTATAAAAATAATTGTTCTTTTACTGATTATTTTGTAAAGGATAATAATCACTAAGGAGACTGAACAATATTATACCTTTCTAATTGTTTACATTGGAGAAGACTGATAATTGGAAGGATGACAGAAATGCTCACAGACTGGGGCGCCTGGGTGGCTCAGTTGGTTAAGCGACTGCCTTCGGCTCAGGTCATGATCCTGGAGTCCCTGGAT
>NW_023270426.1:67632797-67642568 GCF_011800145.1 Mirounga leonina
GGATCGAGTCCCGCATCGGGCTCCCTGCTCGGCGGGGGGTCTGCTTCTCCCTCTGACCCTCTTCCCTCTCGTGCTCTCTGTCTCTCATTCTCTCTCTCAAATAAATAAATAAAAATCTTTAAAAAAAATCATCTTTGATAGAGTGATAGGTCCTTTTCATCTTTGGAAAAATCCATTACAATGTTTTTCATATACCTGACCAAGAGTTGATTGTCATGTTTAATCCTTTATCTTTGTAGCTCTGTGGAGCATCACAGAGTAAGACAAGTGTTCTAATCAGCTCATTTGAGAGTAGGTTTAATACTCCCTTATTTGATTTAAAAAACTTTCAGAGTTTTAGAGGTTTCCTATTCTGTTTGCTTTCTTTACAAGTAGTTTGACTCTTGCTCCTTAGAAAACCCCTGGATTTCTGAACTAAATGCAACTTAGGGCCTTAAGAAGAATAGATATTTTATGATTCTATTTATAGAATTCAAAAACAGGCAAAACTAAAATTTGGTATTCTGAGATCCTGGCAATGTTGGATTTCTTGATCTGGTAGGTATGTATACTTCGAACTAATTCAATGAGATCTACATTTATACCTTTCTGTAAGAATTATAATTTAACAAAAAATACTAAAACTCACAGCTACACTCATGTAGGTATAATTCATTTTAAGGCCAAAAAACATTACTAGAAATAAAAAAGGTCACAATACCATAATAAAAATTTCAGTCATCCAGTAAGCTGTGAAAAATCTTGTCTTTAGGTAGTAATTAGTTTTAAAATACTTAAATTCCTTTTTAAAACAGCTTTATTGGAGTATACTGAATACACAATAAACTGTACATTTTTGAATTGTAAAAATAAAATACTGAAAGGAAAATTAACAGATTTGTAAAAATTAATAGATAATACTACCAAATAATTTGAGATTGTAACATATCTTTCTCTAAAAGAAGTCATAACATAGATTTAATAACACAAAATTAAGTTTGATCTAATGAATGTAAGAATATTGAACTAAAAAATTGGGGAATATAATAAATTGGAGAATTTACTAAACTCACCACTTATAAGACCATAAAGTCATGTTTCAATGAATTTTAAAGAATATATGACTTTATTTTTTCCGCCTGTGGAGATTTTAATTTAAAAAATTTAAAAAATAACCAACCATCCCCATATTTAGAAACTAAAATTTCTTTTTTTTTAAAGATTTTATTTATTTATTTGAGAGAGAGAGAGAGAACGAAAGAGAGCACATGAGAGGGGGGGTCAGAGGGAGAAGCAGACTCCCTGCCGAGCAGGGAACCCGATGCGGGACTCGATCCATGGACTCCAGGATCATGACCTGAGCCGAAGGCAGTCGCTTAACCAACTGAGCCACCCAGGTGCCCCTGAAAATACATTTCTAACTGAGTCAGAAAACCAAATTAACAATCAAAAATGCTATTTAGAAGTGAAAAAAATTGGGGCGCCTGGGTGGCTCAGTTGGTTGAGCGACTGCCTTCAGCTCAGGTCATGATCCTGGAGTCCATGGATCGAGTCCTGCATCGGGCTCCCTGCTCGACGAGGAGCCTGCTTCTCCCTCTAATCCTCCCCCCTCTCATGTACTCTCTCTGTCTCTCATTCTCGCTCTCTCAAATAAATAAATAAATCTTAAAAAAAATAAATAAATAAAAAAGAAGTGAAAAAAATTTACATACCCAAGTACTTGGACTAAATTTAAGTGGTATATAGAAGGATTTTTATAACATAAAAACCAATATGAGAAAGAAGAAAGGGTGTAATTTACTGATGTATATTTTTAAAAATACAAACAAGAGAGAAATTCCTTATATATATATTATGTTATATTCCTACAATAGAATATAGTTGCAATGTACCAAAATAGAAATAAACCACATGACTTTCATTAATATAGTGGTAGTGAAAATTGTAGTCACAGAATACATACATAATGATTTAATAAATATAACATACAACACATGTAAAATTCTTGCTTAGTATTACTTAAACATGTGTAATATTATTTTTAAAAAGAGAACAATAGAATGATAAATAAAAAATTCTTCATTTAGTTACCTCTGGGTTAGACGAACAAGGAGATTATGATAGAGGAGGGTACACAGGTAAAAGATACTTTTAATGCTTCATTTCTGTTTTTTTTAAGTTATACAAATATGACATGAATGCATCACCTTTGTAAAGTGATTCAAGCAATGCATTGAAATATAGGGTAAAAAAGTGTAAGTCTCAACTTCCCTCTTACAACTACATTTAGCGTCTTTAAATAATCATTAACAGTTGGGGTACATTTTTCTATTCATTAAAAATGAATTTAAACTATCATCTATGTGCATATAAGCATGTAGTTGTTTTAGTAAATAAATTATGTGGAAGTTTATATACTGTCCTATTAGCTATATGTCTTAGAGATCTTTTAATATCAGCACATAAAAGTCTGGTTCTCATTTTTTTTTAATAGTTACATAGCATTCCAATATATGGATGAGATAAATATTTTGAAAAAGTTCCTTCCCAAAAGATCATTTTTTACTCAGTTTTCATTTTACAAATAATAAATCAAAGGATATTATTTTCTATACATGTTTTTATATATATGCAAGTATTTTTTTTTAAGATTTTTATTTATTTATTTGACAGAGAGAGACACAGCGAGAGAGGGAACACAAGCAGGGGGAGTGGGAGAGAGAGAAGCAGGCTCCCTGCAGAGCAGGGAGCCCGATGCGGGACTCGATCCCAGGACCCTGGGATCATGACCTGAGCCGAAGGCAGTCGCTTAACCAACTGAGCCACACAGGTGCCCTGCAAGTATTTTTTTAGAGTAGATTCTCAGAATTTAGATTACAACTTATTGCATAATCATGTAATAACATGTCAGAGTTTTTCTCAAGGGCACATGCTTCTCCTTCCTTCACTGAGCTCTGAATCTGATGGTGCAGACCTGGAAACTAAGTGAGGGGTCACAGTTTTCTATTACAGAGTTGATGTTCACCCTCTTCTTACCAGCTCCTGTGATCCCTAAGAACATCATGTCTCTTAGCCATTACCACAGACCATGAGTCAAGGTCACATATTTATGGTACTGCAATCCATTCTGATAGCTAGATCTACCTTTCCTTTGTCTTATTAGTATTGACATTTACCTTCTATTATTCTGGAATTCTGTCATTCCCATGAACTCTAAGACCCAGATCCCAGGTACATGACAGCATCTCTACCGCCAACCCTGATCCACAGCACAGGGGCACAACTGAGCTAAAAAGTAATGGTGGCCCCTCCACTAGAGTAGTCCTTATTGCTTTAGTGAAAGAAATATTCTCAAGCATTTATTAAAGACTATTTTCAGCTTGTGGACTCTCTGGTTTCATATAATAAATCCATTCTAAAATTTCCTAATCCCCGAGCTATTCCTTAAGATTCTGCCAAAGCTTTTCAAGCAAACTATCAAATTGGAAAAAAATTAATTGATTAGTCTGTTTTTTCACCCTTATAGTTGAAGCTTGATCCTGAGTTATACTAATGTTTGCCCCATGACTGCCATAAAGGATAGTCACTTTAAACATGGCCATGACTTTTACAGTGTATTTTAAGTGATGTTTGTTGACCTGAGCCTTTCACTCTTTCTTCATGGCTTCTAAGGCAGCTAACTAAAAGCAGACAACTTCACATTTCTTACCACTACAGTTGAGCTTACACTATTTTAGTGCAAGACTTAATTCATTCCCCAATGTCACTTTTTCTAGTTCACCATGCCCAAACTATCACACATGATAATTCTACAAATGCTAACGTCACTGTGTTCCAGAATCTCCTACTGAATGTCTGTTTTCTAGGACAGAGAGACCATCATATGCTTTACTGCAAGCAGAGCATGAAGTTAGACTGGGATAAAGTGGGTAATTGTGAGGTGATACCAAGAAGCACAAGTGAAAGAGTGGAAAGAGGAAGAGTCAGGGAAGATGGAAAATCAATGTAAGAGTGCATTATTAACGCCACGGGGAAGACTAAGCTATGAACTCTAATAAGTAAAGAAGCCCTCCAGTGATGTCGACCTGAATGAAAAGAAACCAATGCATTTATCCCGTGACTCCCTCAACCCTCATTGGTTTGAGAGGTGCTCTTACAGGCATTAACAATCTCACATTTTATATTGTACATGAATGTCATCAAATTAGACTGTTGCTGCACCCAAAAGATCCTGAGGCAGAATGGAAAACTGAGTGGCACACATTTGAGATGGAATACAGCTAGTGCAGAATGAGTCTTTCCACAGCTGACTACTGAAATCATATACAGACAGAGGAAATATGATGTGAGAACCAAATATGTCTGCCATAGGAAGTATAAATGATATCTCTTAGCAAGGGCTTCTGGAAACCAAAAGGTATTTTGATCATATTTATGATGTAATGTCAATCAAAAGTTATTAGAAATAAATTCACATTCATTACTTAAAGATAAATGTAGAAGATGCTAGAGTAATTTTTAATTTTTACCTGACAAAGCAGGTATAATTCTATTTACACAATTGTATTTGTACTGCATATTTAGGAATAATAGAATCATTTTTAAGATGACATGTATTTTTTTTTAGTCTGTGATACAGGAACTTTGTAATTTTTCCCATATGTGTGATGATGAAACTTAAAGTGGACAGTGTTTTATATTTATGTACAAAAAGAACTTGAAGCAAAAGTACTTGGCCTGGGTTCTTACTATTCAATTGTCATATAGATTTTAAAAAATTTTAACTATAATACTCAGGTAAATAATTTTACGCTCTTAACTCATGAGGGAAATCAGTAACATTATTTTAAAACAGCTACAAATGCTAACTTTTATGAAAAAAATGACATCATTCTCAAGGTTAAAATATTAAATATCAATTGGATCCTACTATACTACATGAATATTTAAAAATTATAATATATTTGGGTTTTATAGCTAAATCAGGACATGGCTGCACTACAGAAATTTCCTAAATTATAAATTGTTTAAAAGCAAAAAAATTGACAATTTTTGTTTCCATGTTTGTTTCTTTTATGAGACATCCATCGGAGACATATTTTACTTTAGGTATTTTGAGGGGAAAATATTAGGAATCCATAAGTAGAGATGCTTTCCAATAATTTTCTCTCCTTCAATTGAGATTCTTTTCTATTTATTCAAAAAAGATTTATTTCTACTTTGATGAGCAGAGTAAGACAGGGAAATTTGCTAGGAATACTTCCTACTATCTAAGTAGTGTGAAACGAAAGACTTTTTCTAAAGATATAAAAGTCAACAGACTATCTTTTTCTAATATATTCATTCTCCATTTGAAATAACACAGTTTCTATAATTTGCATACAACAGCTATTATTCCAAAAACATATTTCTGGCAAGCTCTATTTTTGATTTTAGGGGAACTTCTTTTGGCATACTTTGAACTTAAAATATGTGATTTAATACTGTTAATTAAACTATGGTATTATGCTTCTTACCACTTAGAATTTTTAACTTATTCAAAGAGTTATTTTGGTCTTAATTTAGTCACAGGTTCTTACCATATATAAATCTTAGCCGTATGTAATAGGGAAAGTATAAGTGAAATAAATTGGTTAAGATGTTCCTAAACATTTCTACACTTAAAAATATATATATGTGATTTAACACTGCTGCTCAAAACTTTTACATCCTGTTTTTTTTTTTAAGTAATTGTTTCTGAGACATCATAAATCAGTTTGATTGTACATTCATATCTTTTTAAAGTTAAGAATGATTTATCTATTGCATCACTGAATTGTGTTCCTGGTGAATTTTTCCTTTATCTTTCACAAAAACTCATTCCTTGTGTTTTAAATGTGAATTCTTTCATCACTTGTTTTCATCTCTTATTTTCCCTGACATGCATTCATAAAGAGATGATGGATTTGTCCTCTAATTCTAATCTTTTTTATACTGTTTTCTGTTTTACAACAATAACAAAGATTTTTATTCTACCATGAGTTTTTGATTCCTTTCTTTTGCTCCTTGTATCATCATACTTCTTTTTTTTTTTAAGATTTTATTTATTTATTTGAGAGAGAGAGAATGAGAGAGAGCACATGAGAGGGGGGAGGGTCAGAGGGAGAAGCAGACTCCCCGCCGAGCAGGGAGCCGGATGCGGGACTCGATCCCAGGACTCCAGGATCATGACCTGAGCCGAAGGCAGTTGCTTAACCAACTGAGCCACCCAGGCGCCCCCATCATACTTCTTTTTAATCAATCTGTATGAGTCTGTCATGTCTTCTCAGCATATCTTTTTCTTAAAATTTTTAAGACTACAAATCAGATATATTCTAAAATATTTATTGTAACAATTATTTTTCAAGTATATATATATATATTTTCAATATTCTAAAATCATGCTCTGATTTCCAACTTTTCAGATAATTTTCCAGATCTGGATCTGGTATTTTGCCTCTATTTATTCATCCTTCAACAAAAAGTGATTTAGTAAGGACCAGCATTCACCACTGGCTGCAAGGGATGCTCTCATTTTCTCTTGAATTATTGGAAAGAGAAAACTTCACAGATAAAGGACCTAGTGTCAAGATGAGGATCTGACTCACTGAAATTAAAGTTCCTAAGGCTGATCCTAGCTTCTACTGGAATTTTTCTGCTTGGTGGTTGGGTTCACTCTCTGCACATTTTATAAATGTAAAAACAGTTGTTTACACACAAATTATGCATAAAAATTGACTCCTGTCTTAACAGGCTTTGATCCTAAAGCTTTTAGTGTCTTTCAGAACTACATGGCTTAGTTCTATATATCTAATATATATCTATCCAAAGAGTTCTATATATCTAATATATCTCTATCCAAAGAGTAATGATTTCCCGGGGTGCCTGGGTAGCTCAGTCGTTAAGCGTCTGCCTTTGGTTCAGGTCATGATCCCAAAGTCCTGGGATCCAGCCCCGCATCGGGCTCCCTGCTCCACGGGAAGCCTGCTTCTCCCTCTACCACTCCCCCTGCTTGCATTCTCTCTCTCACTGTCTCTCTCTCTGTCAAATAAATAAATAAAAATATCTTTAAAAAAAAAGAGTAATGATTTCCCTAACCTGTCCCTCTTTAGCCATACTCATATTGTATCCTAAGAGTTGAATAGGAATGGAAAGAGAGAATCTGTTTGAAGTGGTGACAAACAGGATTTCTGTAGTATAATCTTGAATAAAATTGGCCTGTAAAAATCCATAAATTATAGAATATGTGGCAGACTAAACCTTTTTACTACATTTCAGAAGTCACCAACATTGTTTTAAGTGAGGAAAATTTGCAATGCAGATAAGTCATTGTCATCTCATTTCCATTGCCTTGAATTTGAGATGAGACTGATGTCAATGTGGTAGTTTTAAGCATCATCATGCATGCCTATTTATAAATTGAGAACTAGTGAAGCATGAACTACTAGTCTGCTACTAAGACAGGAAAATTCTGCTTATTAGGATTTAATCAACATTAGATCTTAAATTCTGGATTTGTATTCAAACATACTGGAAAGTAATTTCTGACTTGAAAAGAAACCAATGAATCTGTTGTAGTCTTGAGGTTCTTGGTTGCCTCATATCTGAGATTTCTCATTACAAACTCTTTAATTTTAATTCCAGTTATCAGGTTATCCACCTTTGTCCAGTGAAAGTAGAACAAAGAATACCTCAAACTCTTGGCAGTTCTTTTAGTAAGTTTTATGGGTAACGCCACAGACTGACCATTATGCAGTAATGGTTTTATTTAAGTTTTTTTAAACAGCCAGGATTTTATCTGTAATTATACATATCAGCTTGAACAAGGAATATAATATTTTTATATTAAGATTAGCCGTTCCGGGCGCCTGGGTGGCTCAGTCGTTAAGCGTCTGCCTTCGGCTCAGGTCATGGTCCCAGGGTCCTGGGCTCGAGCCCCGCGTCGGGCTCCCTGCTCGGCGGGAAGCCTGCTCTCCCTCTCCCACTCCCGCAGCTTGTGTTCCCTCTCTCGCTGTATCTCTCTCTGTCAAATAAATAAAAAATCTTAAAAAAAAAAAAAAAAAGATTAGCCGTTCCATCTGACAAATGGAAATTATTGAATAAATCATTTGATATATATTAGTTATCAGTATTAAAATAATTGTGAATCATGGCAAAGCCTACTCAATGTTGTAATTTCAATTCTTCTTCATTGTCGTTCTTAAAAATCCATTTGAAAAATAATAGCTCTTGAAAATCATATCAGGGATAAAATTTGCTAAACGAATGACTCTCCTTGGAAATGAATAAACAGCTCAAGAGCTTAGCAATCAATCACTGCAATGATACTATATAAATCTAATTTTCTATTCCATTAGCATTTTGATTATTTGTACATTTTTCTTTGTCATTTAATATATTGGTTTGTTCAAATTGTTATGAACAGTAATTTTATACGTTTACTTATTTCCCTTTAATATTTAGCTTTACAGTTTCAGTGACCTTCTTTTGTTTATATATAAATGTTCTTTCTAGGAGATCTTGCCAACTACCAGCCTACCAATTACTGAATAAAGAAATGTAATGAGAGATTCACTACAATGGATTTGTTTCTTATAGGATTACTGGCTAAAACTCTATCAAGATTTCTTAGCAGATATGTATGTCTTCTACACCTGGAAAGAAGTGAAATCTTATGCTATTGTATTAGCTTAAGTTTATTTACCAAAAGGCTTATAAATGACATTCATTAATCTTTCAAATAATTGATATTCAATTGATTCGATATTCTGAAAAACTACATGCCAACAAGTCAGACAACCTAAGAGAAATGGATAGATTCATAGAAATATATAACCTGCCAAAACTGAAGCAGGAATACAAAATTTGAACAGACTGATTATCAGCAAGGAGATTGAATCAGAAATCAAAATCTCCCAACAAGCAGAAGTCCAGAAGCAGATGGCTTCACAGGCTAATTCTACCAAACATTTAAAGGAGACTTAATAGCTATTCTTCTCAAACTATCCCCCCCAAAGAAGAAGAAGGAAAACTTCCAAAATCATTCTATGAGGCCAATATCACCCTGATACCAGAACCAGATAAAGATGCCACAAAAAAAAAAAACTATATGCCAGTATCTCTGATGAACACAGATGCAGAAATTTTAAACAAAATACTAGCAAACCAAATCCAACAATACATTAAAAAAAAAAAAATTACCGCAATCAAGTGGGATATATTCCTGGGATACAAGGGTGGTTCAACATTTGCAAATTAATCAACATGATATATCACATCAGTTAAAGAAAGGATAAATACCATATGGTCATTTTAACAGATACAGAAAACACATTTGACAAAGTACATCCATTTATGATAAAGGCCTCAACAAAGTAGGTTTAGAGGGAACATACCTCAACATAATAAAGGGCATATTGGAAAAACCCAGAGTGAACACCATACTCAATGGGAAAAATTGAGAGCTTACCCCCTAAGGTCAGGAACAAGACAGGGATGTCCACTCACCACTTTTATTCAACACTGTACTTGAAGTCCTAGCCACAGGAATCAAAAAACAGAAAGAAATAAAAGGCATCCAAATTGGTAAGGAAGAAGAAAGATTTTCACTATTTGCAGATGACACGATACTCTATATAGAAAACCCAAAGACTCCACCAAAGACTACCAGAACTGATAAATTCAGTAAAGTCACAGGATAAAAAATCAATGTGCAGAAATATGTTGCATTTATTTATTTATTTATTTATTTATTTATTTATTTATTTATTTATT
>NW_023270426.1:67642578-67756205 GCF_011800145.1 Mirounga leonina
ATTTATTTATTTATTTATTTATTTATTTATTTATTTATTTATTTATTTTAAGATTTTATTTTTGGCACACCTGGCTGGCTCAGTCAGAGGAGCATGCAACTCTTGATCTTAGAGTTGTAAGTTCGAGCCCCACTTTGTGTATAGAGGTTAGTTAAAAAAAGTCTGAGCCAGTGAGGAACCCCAGTCTGTTGCATTTCTATACACTAATAATGAAAAAGCAGAAAAATAAATTAAGAAATCTATCCCATTTACAATTGCACCAAAAATAATAGGACATCTAGGAATAAACCTAAACAAAGAGGTGAAAGACCTGTACTCTGAAAACCATAAAACATTAATGAAAGAAACTGAAGATGACACAACGAAATGGAAAAATATTCCATGCTCATGGAATATTGTTGAAATGTCTATATTACCCAAAACAATCTATACATTTAATGTATTCCCTATCAAAATACAAATCATTTTTCACAGAACTAGAACAAACAATCCTAAAATTTATATGGAAACACAAAGGCCCCAAATGTCCATAACAATTTTGAAAAAAGTAAGTAAAGGTGGAGGTATCACAATTCTGGACTTCAAGTTATATTGCAAAACTGCAGTAATCAAAACAGTATGGTACTGGCACAAAAATAAACACATAGATCAATGGAACAGAATAGAAAGCCCAGAAATAAACCTGCACCTATATAGTCAATTAATCTTCCACAAAGCAGGAAAGAATATCCAATCAGGAAAAGGTAGTCTACATGCAAAAGAATGAAACTGGACCACTTTCTTACACCATACACAAAAATATATTCAAAATGGATCACAGACCTCCATGTGAGACCTGAAACCATAAAAATCCTAGAGGAGAACACAGAGAGTAATGTGTCTGACAGGTCATAGCAACATTTTTCTACATATGTCTCCTGAGGCAAGGAAAATAACAGCAAAAATAAACTTCTGGAAGTACATCAAAATATAAAGCTTCTGCACAGTGAAGGAAACAATCAATAAAACTAAATGGCAACCTACTGAATGGGAGAAGATATTCGCAAATGACATATCCAATAAAGGCTATCCAAAATCTATAAAGAACTTGTAAAACTCAAAACCCCCCCAAAAATAATCAAATTAAAAACTGGGCAGAAGACATGAACAGACTTTTCTGTAAAGACAACATCCAGACGGCCAACAGGCCAATGAAAAGATGTTCAATATCCTTCATCGTCAGGGAAATGCAAATCAAAACTACAGTGAGATACCACCGCACACCTGTCAGAATAGCTAGAATCAAAACACAAGGAAAACCAAGTGTTGGTGAGGATGTGAAGAAAAAGGGACCCTCATGCACTGTTCTGGGGAATGCAAACTGGTGCAGCTACTGTGGAGAACAACATGGAGTTTCCTCAAAAAATTAAAAATAGAACTACCCTATAATCCAGTAATTGCACTACTGGATATTCACCCAAAGAATACAAAAACATTAATTCAAAGGGATACATGCCCCCTTATATTTATAGCAGATGTACATCAGGCAAATTAGGGTAACAGCCCAAGTGTTCATCAATAGATGAATGGATAAAGAAGATGTTGTATGTATGTATGTGTATACATATACATATGTATGTATAAAAGTATGTATGTACATATACATATATATATAATGAGATATTTAATTATAAAAGAGAATGAACTCTTGTCATTTGCAACAACATGAACGGAACTAGAGAATATAATGCTAAGCGCAGTCAGTCAGAGAAAGAAAAAAAGTTCCACATATATGTGAAATCCTAAGAAACAAAACAAAAAAGCAAAAGAAAAAGAGAGATATCAAGAAACAGACTCTTTAATTATAGAGAACAAACTGATGACTAGAGGGGAGGGGGGTGGAGGGATGGGTTAAATAGGTGATGGGGATTAAAGAAGGTACTTGTGATGAGCACCGGGTAATACATGAAAGTGTTGAATCACTATATTGTACATCTAAAACTGATAAAACACTGTATGTTAACTATACTGGAAGTAATATAAAATTTAAAAAATGATTTGTGTTATGCTGAGAGTTCTTTTAAAATACTTTTTGTTTAGATTACTTAATATCTATTTTCAGCACCTAGAAGTATTGTGGTCTACTTGAGAGTAAAAAAAAAAAAAAAGGTTTTCTATGCAGTCATATGCTTGTAATTGTTAAAATAGATTTTCCAGAGAGAAAAGGAACTGATTTCTAGCATTTGACAATTTCTTTGATGTAAACTGTTTACCAAGGCCAATTTTAAGCTACCCATGTGAGGTTACTAAATGAGGAATTAGAAAGGAATAAACACCATCACTTTCATGAGCCTATAAAAGCTGAGAATGATAGCCAGCACACTACTGAACATGACAAAGTCTTTTACTTAAAGTTTATAATTAGGTAAGTAATTAAAATCTCCTGAATGTGTTTAAAATGACTGAGGGCCAAAAGTTGTATTGTAGTGAACGGTAACCTTAAAAGAAAGCTTTCATTATGCCCTTTGTCCAATCTTACCTTAATCTTTCAAATTTCCCCACACTTCTGTACCCAAAAATTCTTTCAAGGGTCACCTCCTTACCCATCTATTCCATTTGTTCATAATTATTAATTTCATCATACCCTTGAAAATGGCAGCTGAACTATCTGCTATTTCTCTCATCCCATACTTGATGCGCAATAATGCTGCAACCTTTTTTTCCAAATATTCCTAAGTACCTAAATATGGGGATACACCTGAAAAATAAACCACAAAACACCAAATAATTTGGAGTAAGTTTATGTTCTTTAGAGCAGGAATGGCATTTATTGACTTTCCAAGTGTGCCAATTTAATTATTATATTGTTAAAATATGTAATTAATAAAGTCATTAAAATTCTAATATGAAATACTTCTGTTAGAAATGTATATAAAGCTCCAAATGTGTATTACATTGGAAATATTGGAAACCAGGAGGAATAGGTGGAAAATAGAGGAGGCATGCTATGAAAAGGGGAGGTAAACATTTTCAATAAGTTTACTAGTTATTAAGGGTAAAAACAAAACCAACATGTGTTTCCTCCCAATATAATGGCATTTGCACAAAACACTGGAGATACCACACTTTGGGAAATAATATATAGCTGATCAATATACATATGTAGTATATAAATTACCATTTTTTTCTGTCTATGATAGTGCATACAGATTGCTTAGATCATAGTTGATATACATTTACTGAAGTTATACAAAGTAAATTCAGCAATACAGGGAATTCTCATTACCTGAAGTATTTACTCTCCAAACAAATAATATGCATGTTGTATAGCAGGAAAAACATCAAAACAAAATAATTCAACAATGACAAAACAACTTTAAAAAGTAACCATCTCTCAAACATCCAAACCCATCATAAATGTTTGCTTTTTCCTGAATGCAGTATTAAAGCATATGAACATGTGTAGGTTTTGAGTCTGGCTTCCCTTGCATGGTACAGTCCTTTTGAGGTACATCCGTGTAGATGTACCTCTCAGCAGTCTCTTCCTTTTTATTAACATATGGATGTTTTCACACTATTTATTTAATTACAGTTGAGCATTTTTTTTCTTTTGGGGGGGTGGCTATTATTAAAACAGCCCTTGGAAATATTTGCATATAGGCCTTAGTTTGGGCATTTATTCTCATTTCCCTTGGGTAAATACCTAAGTGGGATTACTGGGTTATAGAGTGTATTTTTGATTTCCTAAGTAACTGCTAAACTATTTTCCAAATAGCTCTGCATTTGACCAGCTTTCAGTCACTTTGAAGGCCCAATTTCTCCTCATCTTGTCAGGTACTTTGTCATGTCTTTCTAATTTTAGCTATTCTCATAGGCCTGTTCTAGTATCCAGTATGGTTTAAATTTGCAATTCCCTAATTAATAATTTTGAACATCTTGTCATCGGCTCATGTGCCATTCATATATATGCCTTGGTGAAGTATTTAATTTTTAGATAAAAAATGTTGCCCAAATTTTTTGTTATGTTGGCACCTTATTGTTGAAATGCAAAAAAATCCTACATATTCTGCATTCAAGCCTTTTATCAGGTAAGTGTTTTGCAAATATTTTCTTTCAGTGTGTGTCTTGTATTTCATTTTATTAACCGTCACCCAAAGAGAACTTTTAAATTTTAATAAACTTCAGTGCCTACATCTTCCCTTTAATGTTTGTGCTTTTTGCCCCCTAAGAAATTTTGCTTAACCCGAGGACAAAAGCTTTCTTTCTTATATTTTCTTCCAATTTTTTTTTTTAGTTTTAGTTCTTACATTAAAGTCTGTGATCCATTTTGAGTTAATTTTTTGTATATACTTAAAGTAATAGTGAAGCTTTATTTGTTTATTTACCAAATTCCCAAATGTTCCAGCACTACTTACTGAAAAAATTATTTTTTTGCAATGATTCATTTACATATTTCTTGAAAATTAACTGACCACACATGTGAGGGTTTAATTTTAGGCTTTGCATTTTGATCTTTTGATCTATGCCTATCGATACAATACCACATTATCATTTATTATTGTAGCTTTATAATAAAATTTGAAGTCAGGTGGTACAAAATTCTCCCACCATGTTTTTCATTAGATAAATATAAATTAAAATTACAACTTCATCCATTCACACATCTACTCAAATATCTGGTATTTTTTTAATCATTAATTTTAAATACTGATGAGAATCTGCAGTAAATGGACTTCTTATAATTTGTTGGTAGCATTTTAAATTGGTCCAATATTTTGGAAAATTCTATGGAAAGAAACTCCTAGGAATAAATATGCATATGTTCTATGGCCTAGCAATTCTACTCCTATGTAATAGGAATAACCTTCAACTTGATATAAAAGAAAATTCCAAGAACTGTAGATCATAAATGGCAATATAAATGGCAATGAATGTTCTTCCTAATATACTTACAGTAGGTGTTACAGATCAATGCAAGTAAGCCAATTCATACTTGAAGAAATTGCATAAACATAATGTTGAGTGAAAAAAGCAAGATTCATGGGATAATCCATAAAGTACAAAAACTTGTCTATGGTTTTAGAAGTCAGGGTAGAACCTACTTTGGACAGGAAGAGGAAACAGTGACTAGAAAAGAGAGTAGGGGATTTCTGAGTGTTATATTTGTAGGTTTGGATGATAGTTACATGAATGTATTCACTTTGTAAAAATTCACTTAGTTTTATAATTATACATTGTACTCTTTCCTGTATGTATATTAATTACTTTAATAAGGTTTATTATAAAAAGGTCTCACACTTCATTTAATAGAAGACATCACTATAGAACCCTCATAATGTATTCAGTGAAGGACCTAAGGAGCAGAGAAACTTTCTAAGATTAGCCTTTTACATTCCAAAAAAATTAACAAATTCAGAAATCATATTTTTCCATATGATATAAAGAATATTCATAAAATGTGGATAGAAGCAAAGCTATCATTCCACATGTCTCAAAGGGAGTGTAGGATTAAAAATAAGGGTACCTCTGTGTTAAGCTTTTTGTGAAAACCTACTGTCCTCATTTGGATACTGCTATTATATAATTGTCCACATACTTTAAATCAGAGTCCGGCAAACTTCTTCTGTAAAGGGCTTGAGAGTAAATATTTCAGGCTTTCCAGTCCATCTAGTCTTTGTCACAGCTATTTAACCCTGTTGTTGCAGAGCAACAACTAGAAATAACATGTAAACAGATGAACTTGGCTGTGTTTTAATAAAATTTTTGACAATGAAATTTGAATTTCATATAATTTCACATATAGTGAAATTAAAAAAAATCTTTTAAATATTTAAATATGTAAAAAAACATTCTTAGCTTGTAGAACATACAGAAGTAAGTAGTAGGCTGTATTTGGTCCATGGGCTTTAGTTTGCTTACCAAAAACTTAGCTATTTTTGACCCTTTTCTATTTTATCTATAGTGTTCTAGTCTTAGGGTATAACATCCTACAATCTGCTTGATGTGTTTTGTCGTCGTTGTTTTTTTTCTCTGAGACCTAAAAGAAACCAAAGAGAAAAAAATATCCCTCCATTACTCATGCTAAGTCACTCCTGTACGGTGTTCTCCTTCCAGTCAAGAAGCTGCACATGCACTATTCACTGGCCATTTATTCATTAAGCTAGTCTAGTCTGCTGTAGGGTATGTGAATGTGATTCCAGAAATAACAAGGACCTGTTTAAATATATCTTCTCTAGAACAGATTTTAAACTGACTGAAGGGGCCTGTCAATGCCCTGATACTGTTTGTATATTTTATGTATGAATGTGCATTATATATGGAGGGCCAGATTTATCATATTCTTCTGATTTTGAAGAAGTCCATGGCTCAGAAGATTTTAGGGAGCATAGTTAAGAGCCCAACAATATTATAGCCATATGGTCAATTAATCTTTGATCAAGCAGGAAAGAATATCCAATGGGAAAAAGAATGTCTCTTTAACAAATGGTGTTGGACGGCATCATACAAAAGAATGAAAGTGGACCACTTTCTTACACCATACACTAAAATAAATTCATAATGATGAAATACCTAAATGTGATATATGAAACCATAAAAATCTTGGAGGAGAACACAGGCAGTAACCTCTTTGACATCTGCCATAGCAATTTCTTTCTAGATATTTCTCCTGAGGCAAAGGAAACAAAAGCAAAAATAAACTACTGGGACTACTCAAAACAAAAAACCTTTTGCACAGTGAAGGAATCAATCAACAAAATTAAAAGGCAACCTGAAGAATGGGAGGAGATATTAACAAATGACATACCAATAAAGGGTTAGTATTTAAAATATAAAAAGAATTTATAAAACTCAACAACCAAAAATGAATTAATCAAAAAATGGACAGAAGACATGAATAGGTATTTTTCCAAAGAAAACATCCAGATGGCCAACAGGCAAATGAAAAGATGCTCAGTATCACCATCAGGGAAATGCAATTCAAAACCACAATGAGATATCACATTACACCTGTCAGAATGACTAAAATCAACAACATAAGAAACAACAGGTGTTGATAATGATGTGCAGAGAGGGGAGCCCTCTTGCACTGTTAGTGGGAATGAAAACTGGTGCAGGCACTCTGAAAGTATGGTGGTTCCTCAAAAAGTTAAAAATAGAACTACCTTATGATCCAGTACTGTGCCACTAGGTATTTACCCAAATAATACAAAAATACTAATTCAAAGTGATACATGCACCTCCAATGTTCATAGCAGCATGTGTATAATAGCCAAATTATGGAGCCATCCCAAATGTCCATGGACTAATGAATGGATACAGAAGAGTGATAGATATATATATGAATGTACATACATACAATGGAATATTATTCAGCTATAAAAATGAATGAAATCTTGTCATTTGCAGTGACATGGGTGGAGCTAGAAAACATTACGCTAAGAGAAATAAGTCAGTCAGAGAAAGACAAATACCATATGATTTTACTCATACATGGAATTTACTAAACAAATGAGCAAAAGGGGAAAAAGAGAGGCAAACCAATAAACAGACTCTTAACTATAGAAAACAAACTGATGGTTGCCAGAAGGGAGAGGGGGGGCGTGGGGGTTTAAACAGGTGATGGGGATTAAGGAGCTCACTTGTCCGTGATGAGTGCTGGGTGATGTATGCAAGTGTTGAATCACTATATTGTACACCTGAAACTAATATTATACTGTATGTTAACTGGAATTTAAATTTAAAAGTTAAAAAAAAGAGCCCAACAATGTATCTATGTTCCTGTATCTGTAATGTAGGAATTGGCCATAATGAGGGCTAATGTATGTTGAAACGGGGACAATAGAAAAGCTAAAATTAGAGAAAAAGGGGTATGTATTCTGCAACGATGCTCACATTAATGAAATTTTACTATTTAAGAATAATATAGGTAATGAATTCTTATTAATTTAAAACAATGTTTGCATTAAAGCAATTCACATTTTAGACTTAAACTAGAAACATGATTTTTCTGTTACCAGAGCCTCTGCATTTATATCCTGATCTTCTGTCATGGTAGTAAGATAAAGGTCTTTACTGGACCCTCCATTTTGAAGCTAGAATCTCTGTTCATGGAGCTGCCTCTGGCAACTCCGAGCTGGCAATGCAGAGCTACTGGGAATGTTTGCCCTTTGTTGGACCCATTGCATTTCAGCTCTGATGGTACTGGTTTTGCACACCGAAACACAACTATTGCCCTGTTTGGATATGTCATCAGGCTTAAGTCATTTTTATTCACACACTAGGATAAGTACCCCGGGCTGCATAGTCCATCTGGTTTCTAAGACTATCTTCTTACACAATCTGCAAAATCTCCCATGTATCATCTTGATGTCAGATCTCTGGCTTCTTTTGTTTTCCGTTGCCCACCAGCAGTATTTGTGCTTATAACATTTTCCCTTTGTTTTTGCTTCAAGGACTCATATCTAGAAAGCCATGAACAGGGCAAAGGAAGCTATCTTTTGATACTCTAATGCAAATTGTTTCTTAGAGGACCATCCTTTAGATGAGACACCTTCCTTTAAATATAACTGCTTATTATAAATGCAACTATCAAAGTGGTAAGGTTTTTTTTTTTTTGTTTTGTTTTGTTTTGTTTTGTTTTGTTTTGTTTTTAAATATGGAACGCTTCACGAATTTGCGTGTCATCCTTGCGCAGGGGCCATGCTAATCTTCTCTGTATCATTCCAATTTTAGTATATGTGCTGCCGAAGCGAGCACTCAAAGTGGTAAGTTTTTAAATGGAGCCTCAAAAGGACTTGTTCATAATGAGAAAGTCATTCTCTTGATTAAAGATAATATTCTAAACCAAAGATGTTTTCCTTGCTGTACCCACCTTACCAATATCCTCCTTCTTTTTCTCTTGCACCTAATATAATACACAGGGAAACTTGCTTTTGAATGAAATGCTTTCAGTTATTTTCTTCCCATTTGTAGTCTCAAATTCCACACATATTGATTTACATATAATTATATTAATATATAAATTCTGTTGTTACTGTTCTTTAACTTACATTTCCTCATTCAAAAGCACATTGTAGATGCCTCTCTCCTAAATCACTTAGATCTGTATCACACTGTATGTTACTCCACTACATGTATTTGTCATAACTTACTTTACTAAGGAATATTTAGATCAGGCTTTTTAAAAAGTATTATGGCCTGGCAGTCTGTTGACAAAAATCCTTTTAAACTAAAGTTCTAAATATTTGATGTTTTGTAGGTTTATTATTATTGCCGTTGATTTTCCTTGATTCAGAGGACTGTTCTTGTTTTGGGGCATAAGTGATTTCTTCCATTTTCTCTCTTTGGTATGCTAATTGCTGGACTGTTAGGTTTTCTGATTCTAAATTTGATACATTTTATTGTGAAATCAGTATCTTTTATACTTTATTTTTACAATTTATCACTCATACTTCTTTGATTCTTGAGTGATGTGTTCTATTTATTAACTAATTTAAACCAAAGAAACTCATTTAAAGAAAAAAGCATCCTTATGAAGTAGGTAGAATGCTTATCTCTGTTTTACAGATGAGAAAATAGGGGCACCTAGAGGTTAAGTAACTACCCCAAGATTTTACAGTTAGTAAATGGTAGAGGTTATACTTTTAACCACTAAGGTAAAATATTTCTAGTATAGTTTTGTTTTTAGCTTCTGGAAGAAGTCTTGAAATCAGTCTATTTCATTATTTTATTGTATCAGCAAAATATTTTGCTATTCAACACTTCTGCTGAGTTTTTATCTCTAAGTTTTTTCTTTTCAGTTATCTTAATTTCTTTTTTTAAAGATTTTATTTATTTATTTGACAGAGAGCACAAGTAGGAAGAGTGGCAGGCAGAGGGAGAGGGAGAAGCAGATTCTCCGCTGAGCAGGGAGCCCAGCTCAGGGCTCAACCCCGGGACTCTGCGATCATGACTTGAGCCAAACCCAGACGTTTAACGGACTGAGCCACCCAGGCACCCTAATTATCATAATTTCTTAACTAAAATTGCCAACACCTATATCTTGGCTCGAACAGACAGTTTTCCTATTATGTTTCTGTGTTTTTTTTAAAGAACGACAATACCTTATTTTATAACCATATTTGTTAGTATGCATTTTTTTCATTTAACTTATCTTACCAGTTTATATGTTCAACTTTTTACAGGAAAAATATAATATTCATATGTATAAAGGTTTTTTTTTAAGATTTTATTTATTTGACAGAGAGAGACACAGCGAGAGAGGGAACACAATCAGGGGGAGTGGGAGAGGGAGAAGCAGGCTTCCCGCTGAGCAGGGAGCCTGATGTGGGGCTCGATCCCAGGACCCTGGGATCATGACCTGAGCCGAAGGCAGACGCTTAACGACTGAGCCACCCAGGCGCCCCTAAAGTTTTATGTTCATTTAGAAAGCTCCATACATGGGTGCCTGGGTGGCTCAGTCAGTTAAGTGTCTGCCTTCAGCTCAGGTCATGATCTCGGGGTCCTGGGACTGAGCCCTTGTCAGGCTCCCTGCTCAGCGGGAAGTCTGCTTCTCCCTCTCCCTCTGCCCTGCCCCCTGCTCATGCTGTCCTTCTCTCTCTTACTCTCTCTGTCTCGTGCTCTCTCCCAAATAAATAAATAAAATCTTTTTAAAAAAAGCTGATAAACAAAAACTAAATACTGTTAAGTATGGAATTTATAAGTTAAAAATTGTACATGTTCACCACCTTCATGCATTTGAATTTGTGGAGCCAAAGTAGGAGACCAGGTTGAGTTATTTTCTGTTTAATTTCTGTTTACTCTTATTTTTGTAGGATTCTTTGTTGATTACATTATTGATTTATTTTGTTGACTAAATTTAAATTTGAAGTACATTTTATGGGATTTGGATGTTTGGAAGCTTCTCAGCATTGTATTTTATTTCTTTCTGAGTACTATTATTCAAAAATATTTTTGTTCACCATATTGTCTCTTTATTAAGAATGCCAATCATCCATGCTGTGGATTTCTTTTTCCATCCTTAGAGATGTGTTGACTTCTCTGTCTTTTCCTCTTTTGGTGTAGTTATGATTGGTTTGTTTTATTGGTTGATTTAAACACGATGTGCTCTCATTTCTTTGAGATGTACTTTCCTTTATCTTTATGTAGATCCCAAGCTTCACAAAAGCTATTAATTTTCTTGCAAAATATAGCCTAGTCTTTACCATTTAAAATGATGTTTAGGGGCGCCTGGGTGGCTCAGTTGTTAAGCGTCTGCCTTCGGCTCAGGTAATGATCCCGGGGTCCTGGGATCGAGCCCCACATCGGGCTCCCTGCTCAGAGGGAAGCCTGCTTCTCCCTCTCCCTCACTTGTGTTCCCTCTCTCGCTTCCCTCTCTTGTGTGTGTCTCTCTCTGTCAAATAAATAAAATTAAAAAATAAAAATAAATAAAATGATGTTTAAACATCTCCAGTGGCATTGTGAATAACTGCTAATGCCTGAATTAACTCTTCCAGATTGCTTTTATTCTTCTACCTAAATTCATTGAAAGAAATTCTTAAAAGTGAAATATGTTATAGGGTAATATATCTCAAATTTCTTCTGTTTCTGGCAATAAATATTCAGCAACTATGTGCATATAATTTATTTTTTTACACTGGATAATTTTGTTATAGATAGCTATACTTAGGTGCTATTTAGTTGAGTTTTTAATTTTACTTTTTCTAACATTTTGAATTCTCCTCTGAGCACACAAGCTAGAGATTCCTGTTGTCATTTAGGTTTCATGTTACCATGCTTCGAAAACTCCTACTTCCTGTCATATACACAGGATATCAATCCACCTGCTGAATTTAGACATCTCTTATTTGATCAGCAAATATTTTTAACTATCATACGTGGTTCTGTGTGCCAGATCATAGTTTGTTTTCATGAGCATGGCCTTTGTCTACATAATAACAATTGAAAAAAATAAAATTTTCAAAATTCCTTTTTATTTAATAAATGTTTTAAAACAGTTACAGTGATGAAAATAGTTTTGTACAGCTGTCTCATGCATTTAGCATAATTAAAAGGATATTTGAAATAATGAGACCTGCTAATGGTGTCAAATAATTAAATACACATTGGATGTATGTCTATTAGAAGAGCATATAATTATAAACAAAAAGAATAAAAGAAATTATATTAAGAATCCTAGAAATACATCATCAATTATTGTGTCCATCAGGGAAAATGAAATCTAAAAATTTTATATTTTTAGGATTTCTTGGTAATATAATTGGCGTATACCAATTAGCTGACTTCTGCATATTAAGTGTCATCTATTTCCAGGATTACATTACTCACAAAATGATGAAAAAAAAAAAAAAAAGCTAAAACCATGAACATGTTCTGCTAAAGATATTTCCTGTGTCTTTTTTTCTTTGTTGAAACATTACTGTCAGTGCCTAATGACAGTTTTCCACATCTCTTTTTCAATATACCTGGTTTGTATTCCATATATCAATAGAGCTGCAGCTGTTCCCTTCCTTTAACTTTCCCTTGCCAACTTTGAGACTCTAGACTTAGATTAAAGAAAAAAAAAGAGGCAGATAGTGAAAATGATGTTCCTTTGTAGCTATTGTTATTTAAAAGGATATTGCAATGTGAGAATAAGAAGTAATTTATATTTTTATAGTGATGGAAATGTGTATTCTGAAATGGCATTAACTTGATTCTAACTTTCTAAATTAAATGCTTTGGACATGAAGTCCCCGTAATTGGGAACCTCTCTCTCCAAATCTAAGAGATCTCTTTCTCTTTCTTCTTTCTAATTTTATTATTCTAAAGTATAGTTTGGCTGATTTACCACTGGTCAGACTGAGTGCTCATTCATCCTCCATGACCAATTACTCTTTTCTGAAAGAGCAAAAATGACTTTTATTCTAATATGAAACACACTTTGCTTTATTTTAAGAATCTTTCCTTGGTAATTGAATTCAATCCAATCTTGTTGTTGCTGGCAATTTTTATCCAGTCTTTCTCCATAACTCAGCTGATCTGAACTTTCATTGCCCTGCTTGAGGCAGACACTGATGCAGCATAATCAGGTAAATAGATTCAAATGAAAAAAGTCTCAGGTAGGAAAAATGCTCCTTATCAGAACTATCTATCCATGAGAGGTACTGTAACACTCATATTTTATAGTTATGGACTTGTCCCAAGGGATAAATGCGTTGAAATTTCCTGTTAAAGATTAAATACTCATCTCCCAAGAGGGCAACATCTATTCAGCTATTTACAACAAGGTTGTAAGTCAACACCAAGCAGCTGTTCAGTTTATTTCCTCATACAAGGATTCTTAGGTTCATAGTCTAATGAATCAAACTGAGGTTGATTTAGCCTTGTTATCATGCCAAGAGTTATACAGTTTATTTGTGACTTAATAACTTAAGAGGATCCTTGCCATTTTCTCAAAATATGACCAGTAAATCAATCATAAATTCATGACAGATGCAGACTCAACAAATTAAAGAGTAACCTTAGGAATACATAATGTTACTTTTGTTTTTAAAGTGGTATGAATCGTTTTATAAGTCATTTCTGGATGAAAGCAAAAGAAAACAAGTCATGGCCTCTTCTAGCATGTTTAAAAGGTGAATTAACCCCAAGGAAGCAGACTTGTTTTAAGTAATGAATATGTTTAGAGAAATGGTCACAAGCATCATGAAGCACAAGAAAACAGAAAATTGCACTGGCAGAGAACAACATGAAAAACAAATGACTTTGAATAAACTTGGTAGGAATACTTCTCTGAGCATGGAACATCAAGTGACTATGTGGCCATAACTGCCCATCATGAACCAGGTAGCGTCAGAGTCACCAAACTCTAATTTTGGGTAAACCCAATGGCAATCCATCATAAGATGGGACATACATCTGGGATGAGGAACAAACCAAAAGGTAAATGGGAGCTGCATGTGCCCAAACTCCCATGTCATCCACAAATGTTTTATCACAACCTCTTCTTCAGTTCACAAGTATGACCACCAGAGTGCCGTATGAATGGATGATAAAGGAGGTAAAAGTTCAAGCTTGGTTCAAGGTAGGGTCAGGTCAGTAGGTGAGTGCAAGCTGAAAATGATTAATGGCTTTGCTACGGCACCATTTAAGAGTAACCCAAAAAGAGACTGAAGAAATGTCTTAATGGGTAGACTTTTGTTTTTTACACCCGGTCATCCACTTTGTGGAAAGGAAAGTAGCCTATGGTTAGAATATATATAAACTCATGGAAAATTGTGTTATGGGCTAAATTATGTCCCCCCACAAAATGCATCTGCTGAAATTCCAATCCCCAGTACCTCCGTACTAGGCTATAAGTTCTTTGAAAATGTCATTAAGTTAAACTGAGACCATCGGGATGGGGTCCTAGTCCAATATTATTTGTGTCCTTATAACAAGAGAAAGAAACAGTGGGGCGCCTGGGTGGGGAATGGCCTATTGAAGATATACTTGAAGTGTCATCTTGAGAATGATTCCCAAAGATGATAGGGAGTAATCCTCCCAGACATCATAAACCAACTATCATTATATTGTGAGTGGTCTCCAAGTGGTAAATTGTATTAGTTTGAGAATCAACGGGTGAAATTAGCGGTGGCTCTGCTTACCCTTCTTCCTAGTAACCTACTTAGGAAATGTGAGCTTTCCACCTCTGTAACTCTGGGCTCCTCGGGTATAGTGGTCCAGGGCCTCATAGGAAGAATACTTCCACCAGGTAACATAGCAGTATTCCCACTAAACCTCCAGATACAGTAACCTCCCGATCACAGTGTCCTTCTCATGATTAGAGACCAGCAGGCTAGGAGAATCGTTAATCCTGACAAGGATAAATTGGCCCTGATCATCTGGAGGAGGGAACGCTTTTGCTGCATAATGGGGAGGGTAGAGAAGAGTAAGTTGGAAAACTGGGCGATTCACCTTATTGTCCTTTGATAATCCCTTGGTTAATTTTGACTTTGACTAGAAAAACACAATAGCCCCTCCCAAGAAGGATAAAGTTCCCTGCTAGTTAATTACATAGAGAATCTAGAAAGTATGGGAGAGGTGATTGTAATAATATACAGTTATGCCAGCAAGAGGAGCTACAGACCCAGGGGTTGGATTTGACAAAACTAACCTTCCTTTTACAACTTTATCCCAGGAAATGAGGTCCGACAGAATCTGAAGAAGCAATCTTCATAACATGTTAATTGAGTGCATCTGAATGCCCTAAGAGATGGACTATAGTAGATTTCATGGCAAGCAACCCAGATACCCACTTCAGCACAGAAGCACTTGTGACCTTTGTTGCTGGGAGTTTTGGTGGTTTATGGCTCTTAGCTAAAGCCTTTCCTGGGACTTACCTTAGCTGTAAAAAGCTGCTTCACCGAAGATCATTCCTCCTTCCTGAGGGGAACTTGTATTTCTTACTTAGTCAGTGTTGGGTATAAAAGCCTACCTCCCTTGCCCAAATGAGGAATAATTTTGAACAGTCCATCTTAACTCTAAAGCTCTTGCTGGAAAAGAGATACTTTTGAGTGATCAAAGTTCAGTTTTGATGCATTTTCTCTTCTAATTTCATTTTCTAGTCAATTTCTTCCCTCTACACGTTATATATAGCATCTCTACTCTGATAGCTCTGGACTCCATATCCGGACTGAAAGTATCTCTTTCAGTACCGTATTTATATTACTATATTACTCTTACCGTATTTATACTACTATATTTATCTATTTTTCATCACCACTTGGAGATCAAGTAGATATCTCAAACACAATAGGTCTATAAATGAATTATTGATTTCTTCCCACAAATCAGTTCCTTTCCCAGCATTCCGTACCTCATAGTAATTCTATTCTTCCTGTTTCATAGAGTTCCTATAGATTTCTCAATTGTATCATACTCTAAATGTAATCCATTAGTATGTCTTATCATCCATACCTTGGAAAGATCCAATATCTCATTATTCTCACTACTTGTGCTACTCTTACCCAAGTCCAAGGCACACATCACATCTAATCTGAACGACTTCAGTCACACACACTTGTTTTCCTCCTTCCACTCTTTTCTCTCTTCAGTCTTTTCTTTACAAAGCAGCCAGAGTGACCTTTTTAAAATAATGGATGCTTTCTATTATTTCTCTTTTCAAACACTCTTACAGTAGCATTCTGCTTCCAATATAATAATATTTAAATTTTTCTACAGATTATACCTACAAGATCAAGATGCCTAGTAACCTCTTTTCTGACCTCATCTATAAGTAACTTGTTTAAATATGTAAACATGATCTGCCTAATTTAACATCTGAAGGTTGATAAGCTAAGTGATTCCTAGTCCTTATATTTTATCAAAAAGAGAGAGAGAAATTGGGAGTAATTTAAGAAGTATACCCAAGGCTCAAAATACTCATTACTACTCATAAAGGCAGTTCCCATGCCTGAAAAAATAGGTAGTCAATTGCGGGCAGTCACAGTAGAAATGGACAACTTGGAGGCAAGTGCTGTATCAGTCCCTTCCTATGGATGAGCAGTGCCTGTAAAAATAGTCATCTCAATTGAAAAGAATTTTGACAAATGCATTTTTCTAAATATCACATGGTAAATTTGAGATATGTTTAAGTAAAATGTTACCTATAGAGATAATCATAGTACTGATAGTATTTGTTAATACCGCTTTTCTTACTTTTCTGGCTTTTATTGAACAGAAATGAAATAAAATTATGAAGGAGGTAATATCCATAATTTAGATAAACTATTGTTAGTATTTTATGTGTATAGTTATTTTTATATTTTATGTTGGACTATCAGACATGTGCATACTTGAAATGTATCATATTGCATCCTAAAAAATGTTTTGTGTCTTTACTTTGGCAATATGCTAATAGCTTATAGTAGGAAAAAAATTCACATGTCTTTTACTTTGCATAATATGTGAAAATTGATAAAGTCAAGCTCTTTTATTTTCCACTATCAAGTCTTATGGGAAAGTTTTCTTTCCAGTTTTAGTATTAACATAATTATTATGAATTGCTATTGCTATTTTCCATTTAACTCTGGTAAGAATTCCTTCTACTTTCTTCTCTGGGTGGGCATGATCCTTTTGTTAAATTGCAAGATCTGCCTAGAATACTGCTACTCTCAGTCACTTCACTCCTTATGCCAGGAGAGCACAGCTTTCCATTTTTCCAGCCTATAATTTTGATGGTAAAATTGGCTAATCAGATGTATGCTGAAATATGCATATATGTTATCTTCTAGAACTACACCAGAATCTGCAGTTTCAAAACCATTCTCAAATACAAAATCTTGAATTTAAATATATTTATTTAGTAGTTACATTAAAAATTTCCAAAGCCATCTATGGATTCAACACAATATCTATCACATTTCCAATGGTATTCATCACAGAAACAGAAAAATATTCCTTAAATCTGTATGGAACCACAAAAGACCCAAATAACCTAAGGAATCCTGAGGAAGAAAAACAAAGTCAGAGGTATCACACTTCCTGATTTCAAACTATATTACAAATCTATAGTAATAAAAAAGAGTATCATACCAGCATAATAATAGACCCACAGGCCAACGGAATAGACTAGAGAGCCCAGAATTAAAACTCTTACATATATGGTCTCCTAATCTTTGACAAGAGAGCCAAGAACACCCAACGAGGGGAAGATAGTCTCTTCAACAAAATGGTGCTGAGAAAACTGGACAAACATAGGCAGAACAATGAAATTGGACCTCTATATTACACTACTTACAAAAATTAACTTGAAATAGATCCAAGAATTAAACATAAGACTAGATGCCATAAAACTCCTCGAAGAAAATGTAGAGAAGCTTCTTGACATGACTTTTGGCAATAAATTTTTGGATAAGACACTAAAAGCCCAAACAAAAGCAAAAATCAATAAATGAGATTACATCAAACTTAAAATCTTCTGCATAGCAAAATAAATAATTAACAAAATAAAACTGCAGTATGAAAAATGGGAGGACATTTTTACAAACTATGTATCAGATAAAGGGTTAATATCCAAAATATATAAAGAACTCAAACAGCTCAATAACAAAGGAATAAACAATCTGATTAAAACATGAGCAGAGGAACTGAATATACTTTTTTTCCCCCAAAGAAAACATGCAAATGGCCAATAGGTACACCAAAAGTTGCTCAGTACCACTAATCATTAGGGAAATGCAAATCACCTCATATCTGTTAGAATGACTATCATCAAAAAGATGAGAAGAAACAAGTTGGCCAGGATATGGAGAAAAGGAAACTTTATACACTGTTGGTGGGACTGTAAATTGGCTCAGCCACTATGGAAAACAATAGAGAGATTCCTCAAAGAATTAAAAATAGAACTGCCATATGATCCAGCAGTTCCACATCTAGGCATATACCCAAAGGAAATGAAAACAGGACATCAAAGAGGTATATCCACTGTCATGTTTATTGCAGCATCAATAGGGAAACTTGAGTGTCCATGAGGGTATGAATGGATAAGATGACGTGGAATATTATTCAGCCATCAGAAAGAAAGACATCCTGCCATTTACAACATGGATGGTCCGTCAGCACATTATATGCTGAGCAAGATAAGACAGATTAAGACAACTGTTAAATGGTTTAGGTTATATGTAGAATTTTAAACAGACAAATTCATTAAAAAAGAATATAATAGTGGTTACAAGGATATGATGTTGTTTAAGGGTACAAATTTGCTAAGAGTAGTAAATAAGCCTTAGAGATCTAATGCACAGTATAATGAATATAGATAATACTGTATTATAATCATCAAACTTGCTATGAGACTGGAACTTAATTATCCCATCCACTAAAAAGAGATGATAATTATATAAGTTGATAGAGGTGCTAATTATTGCTACAATAGCAATCATATTACAATAAATAACTGTATCAAATTAACACATTGTACACCTTAAATTTATACAGTGTTGTATGTCAAATATATTTCAATAAAAAATTCCTCCTTCCTTTGTAAACTGACTTTGATCCACACTTGTTTTTAGCAATACCTTTGTTTTTTGGTTGTTGTTGTTTGTTAGTTGTTTTTTGTTTTATAAAGAGAGAGGGAGAGAGAGGTGGGGAGGGGAGGGGCAGCGAGAGAGGTAGACAGAGAATCCTGGGCAGACTCCACACCCAGCTCCTGACTCAGGGCTAAATCCTATAGCCCTGAGATCATGATCTGAGCTGAAATCAAGAGTAGTCAGACATTTAACTGACTGAGTCACCCAGGTGCCCCTGTGCAATACCTTTCTTAAGTGATGCCACAGAGCCTCTATCTATGACCACAAATCTTCTCTCGTTGTCTATAGTATTAGACACAGATGTGCTCATGTGACTGACAACTGCCAATAATTTCTTTTTTTTCTTGATCCTGTACTTTCAATTCTGCTTATTTACCAAGAATTGTTTTCATCTTATTACTTTTTAATCTATGAATTTCTACTTCTCTTTTTAATGCTTAAATGACATTGTTTTATTTTATTCCTATTGATTAGGAAGTTTAAACTTTTCTTTGTACCAGCAGATACATTTTGCTGCTGAATATATTCCTTTTCTCTTTATCTTTTCCTGGACTGTTATGCTGCAACTATTTATTTCATCCTTTTGTAGAGTTGAATTTTCTATATATAGTTTTCATTGGTGGAATAAGATGTGGCATTTTTTATAAGATTTGAGATCTCCAGGGAAAAGAAGATTAATCTATATTATTAATTTTTGGTTTTATTTATATTGCTATCAAAGAGAGGCATGCATAAGTTCAGAACTATAGTTTGAGGTTTTCTTTTTATTTTCTTTTTTGATGTTTGGTACAAAGTGATTTTTTTATACTGCCTTCTTTAAAGATGGTGACTCTCATTGATTTCAGCTTGCTTAAGTCAAAATTAGTTAAGCTAAGGTTCATTTTATGAGAAAAAACAGATTGTTACATTAATTATATGAATGAAATAAGATTTCAATATCAAAAATGATAAGATTTCAGTATCAGATCTATAATTAATTAGCAGACTTGCAATTGTAGACTAATTCAGACCCTACGACCCTGCCACTGAAAAGGCAAGTAATTTAACCACTCAATATTTCAAATTACTTTTCTGTAATTTAGAAATAATGTAAATTATTTATCCAGTTTTTAAATTATTGTAATTATCCTGCAGATTTAGGAAAACCTCACACAAATGCCAAAAATTTGTTTGGGTGTTGAGACTCATGACATACACACACACACACACACACCCAGAGGGTATGAAAAAGTTTATCACTCATATAATGATACTTCTTGTGGAAAACCAACCAGCTCCCAAGCAGGTCCAAAATGGGCATTAGAGAATAAAGAAAGGAATGTGGCTTGGTGTTTTCATTCGGAATGGAGCTGTGTTGAAGGTTCCCACACATGGTTTGAACTTCCCGCCAGTGATAAAGGAGCTCCCCGGTTTTCTTACCAACTTGTCCAAATGTGGGGTATAAGGAGAAGAGGGAGGGATGAGATTTAAAGGTGTCAGCAGTCAACATGGAAACGTTGAGTCAGACATTTGGGGGATTATGGGTGACAATATTTGCAAAATGCTTAGCTAGTAGTTATTTTTATACTATTATTATTACAATAAATAAAAGATTTATTACCTCAATTACTTGCCCAAAATCTGCGAGAGAAGGAAGACATCTACAGTTTCAATGAATTTCAAACATACTTGAGCTATAGCTAAATTGCTATAAAACGACAACAAGAGAAAAGACAAAACTGTTTTGGTTTGCCATCTTTACACTTTCTAAGATTGCTTCCACTACCTTCTTTGAGGCTATCCAAAAACAAACCAACAAACAAAATACAATAACAAAACAAGCCAACAAACAAAAACGTCCTACCTATGACCATATTAGGATATATACAGTCTAGGTACATGGAAAAGACATCCAATGAAATTATCTAAGCAAATAGAGCTAGCAGGAATTCATAGAAACAATAAAAATTGGAAGTGTCTGGGAAAATATTCTTTGTATTTTACATTAAATCAGACCAATTCTTTTTTTTTTTTTTTTTAAGATTTATCTATTTTAGATAGAGAGAGACTGTACAAGCCAGGGGTGGGGGGTGGGAAGGACAGATGCAGAGGGAGAGAGAATCTCAAGCAGACTCCTTGCTGAGCATGAGCCTGACATGGGGCTCCATTTCACGACCCTGAGATCATGACCTGAGCCAAAACCAAGAGTGGGCTGCTTAACCAACTGTGCCATCCAGGCACCTCCCAATTTTTCTTTCTACCTACCATATTGATTTGAATTAATGAGGAAGGTAAATGAACTACATATTTCATAGCTTTAACTAGTTAGTTATATAAGTGTGCCATTTTTCTATTCCTGTTTACTAGAGATATGTAGCTATCTAAGGTTAGTGGTAGTTCTAAAATTTACTAAGTTTACCGTTCATATCTCAGAGATTCCATTGCCCAGTGATTAAGTCCAATAATTTTTTCACTTCATTTTTCAGGGGAGAACCAAGATGATTACTACAACATACCAGGTATACTTTCAAAGACTGATTTTTCATCTCCCATCCTCACCTCAGTTCAGTCCAATCTGTTTTATTCCCTTCTATGCCCTGATAGTGCTCTGGTCTGGCATTCTCATTTTCCATATTGCTAAATGTATAATGGTCTCTTGACCGTCTCATAGTACTCCACCAGTTAGCATTATGCAAAATATTGACAATTCCATTACTGGGTGGGGGTGGAGTGTTTGTTTTTGTTTTTGTTTTTGTTTTTCTCTCCAGCCTAATTTTCTGCTACCATTCAGTCTCCTTAAGTCATTGTCTATCCCACCAATAAATGAAAACTGTCTGCAGCATCTGTCCTGGACCTTCTTTTCCCTGTTACTTGTTCTCTGAAGCAATTTCATTCATCCCATTATTTAAATGGCATCTATCTGCCAAGGTCTTTCAAATATTAAAATCAATTTATGTTGATGAAAATACTATTGCATAAATATTCCCTTGGATTCATTGTATTTATTTAGTTGTGCAATGCTGAATTTTAAATGATTAGGTTAATTTGATTGCAATTATTGACAGTTTAGGTTTAACTATAAAGTAAGTTTTTCTTTAACCTACATACTATGAGAATAATTCATTTCCATAATTTTAGCATATCTTTGATTTGGAGAGGTGTCCCGTGACAAATTCTTTTACAGCTCTTTAAAGCAATCCTGAATTTATTAAAAGGATAAATATGTCATAATGTCATCAGCAAAAAACAGTATTTCCCCCCATTAAAACAGGATTGAAATATTTTTAAAAATCTGTTTTCCTTTTTTTTCTTTTAACACTATTTCACATTCTCAGGCAATCTGCAAAGGCTTTAGGAGTGCTTTGGCATAATGAAATTTATGTCATATTAAAATGTAGCTTGATTAGTACAACTGAATAAAATGAGATTATTAATTACAGATGGAATTTTGTTCTACAAATTTCATAAAAAAATCAAGCAGTATCTTCCTGTTATTATTACTGTGCTTGCTTACCATATGTCATTAGGTCTTTATGTAGGAATCCTAGTTTTATTACTATGGTTCTAATGAGTTCTCCCATGCAAATTAGAATATGTGGTTTTTATTATCTTATCTTTCACCAATATCCAGAAGAGTTTTATTTAATTTTTTTTAAGATTTTATTTATTTATTTGACAGAGAGAGAGACAGCGAGAGAGGGAACACAAGCAGGGGGAGTGGGAGAGGGAGAAGCAGGCTTCCCGCCGAGCAGAGAGCCTGATGCGGAGCTCCATCCCAGGACGCTGGGATCATGACCTGAGCCGAAGGCAGACGCCTAATGACTGAACCACCCAGGTGCCCCCAGAAGAGTTTTATAACATTGGATATTTCAATGAATTTTAGCAAGTTAAGAAATATTTAGAATTACTGAAACCAGTATTTTATCGTAGGAAATCAGAAATATTTTATTTTTGTTCTAGCTAAGATTAAAATTTTCATCCTTGATACAATAAATAAAATAGAGAATTTCCAGGTGGTTTTAAAGACTATATGAAACTATAAAAGGGGTCTATTTTTTAATTTTTTAAAAAGATTTTATTTATTTATTTGACAGAGAGAGAGAGAGAGTTCAGTCAGGGGAAGCGGCAGGGAGAGGGAGAAGCAGGCTCCCGCTGAGTAGGGAGCCTGATGTGGGGCTCAATCCCAGGACCCTGGGATCATGACCTGAGCAGAAGGCAGACGATTAACGGACTGAGCCACCCAGGAGCCCCTAAGGGTCTATTTATTTTATTAGAAATCTCATTTCCTAATTGCTTAGTTCCTTTCTCTATTTGCTACTTATATTTCTCTTATCCCTTGGTAAGGCTTTTTTTTTTTTCCCCCTCAGTAGCAGGATAAATACATCATGATATGGTATTAAATAAATTACATGCTTACCAATGAAATCCAAATCAACAGAATCCCCTTATGTAAAATACTTCTAGAGAATACTGTGCATCAAAGATGCTTTCTATAGGAATAAAAGGGAGGTGTTCTAGGGTGTGCTAAATGATGATTTGATCAAATACTGTAGGCTGGAGGTCTTTAGTGTCTGCTTTCTCCTACAGTGCTTGCCAAACTACCATTCATAATCAGAAGGGTTTATTCCTCCCCAATCAATTAATAATAAAGTAACTCTAACTAGAAGAAGTCAAGTTGCCCAGTTTGGGAACATTTTACTGCAGTCCTTTCTTTAAAGATATATATATGTATCTTTAATATACGTTATTATTATTTAGGACTAAATTATTAAAATATTGGCTGACTTCTATGCTGCTCCCTTTAACAGCTTCTTTCTGCCAGGTTCTCAGGCTGGTCAAGGTTGTTCTGTGGAATTGTTCACCTGCACTTTGCATAATTGAAAGATGCTATTGTTTTCTCTTTGTCCTGCCTATGGGTTTAGACAGCTGTTTATCCAACAGGCAGTAAATTGGTAAACAAAAGAATAACACTTTCTGGACAGCTGTATAACAGCACAAAAAAGAATTTATTAAGCTTTTACTGTCAAAAGGATAATTGCTTGGTCTATTTTTTGCATAAATTCTGTTCAGTAGCATTTCTATGGATAATCATTTCATTTATTTGCTACAATAAAAATATTTTAATCTACATGATCATAATGATGAAAATAAATATATAACACTTATCTTTCTTTTTTCATCATATTGTCATTTATCTAATTTGATGATGCTGAAATAACTGGAGGAAGCAGGTGTAACTAAATAAGAATGTAGGCAATAATATTGGATTTTCACTCAATGATGATTTGAGCTTTTCCAAAGGGTCTTTAAAAATGTCCATGTGCTTCTACCATTTGTTTTGCAAAACCTGGCACTGATAACAATTAGACACAATCACCAAATCAACAAAAATAAGTGGCAAGTAACAGAATGTCATGTAAATTTTTATTTAACTAAAAATAAGTAAGGCTGGCCATTCTCTTTGATAGCTCTCTGAGGTAACCCCTTGTCATCCCATAGAATTATCTGAGGGTAAAGAAGACAGTTTCGAATGTTTTTTCTGTTTACACAATAGCTACAAGGATAATTTTTGGACTCATATTCAACTTGGTTCAAATCCCAACTTCTGTGTCTAACTGTTCCACCTTAGCAATGTCACCTAAATACAGGCGTACTTTGTCTTACTTCACTTCACTTTGTTGAACTTTGCAGATATTGTGTTTTTACAGATGAAAGCTTTGTGGCAATCCCTATTTACCAAGTCTACCAGCACCATTTTTCCAACAGCATTTGTTCACCTCATGTTCACCTCTGTTACATTTTGGTAATTCTCACAATATTTCAAACTTTTTCATTATATTTGTTATGATCTGTGATCAGTGATTTCAACTTGCTGAAAGCTCAGATGATAGCATTTTTTAGCAATGAAGTATTTTTTTTTCTGTTAGTAAACATGTTTTTTAAAAAATTCCATACAGTGCTATATTAATGTCAGGTATACAATTTAGGCAATATTTTTAAAGTGTATACATTGTTTTTTAGACATAATGCTATTGCACACCACTATAATATAGTGTAAATATAACTTGTATATGCACTAGGAAATAAAAAAAACATCTGATTTGCTTTATTGTGATAGTCACTTTAGTGCATTTTCTGGAACTGAACCACATTATCTCTGGGGTTAGCCTGTATTTGATTCCGGACCTCTTTATTTGTAAAAACTCAGATGAATAGTAGGTATTGCAAAAGACATTTGTGTAGATTAAATGAGATGATACATATAATTAGCATAACATAAAGAGAAGTTGAACCACTGTGTTATATACCTGAAGCTAATGTAACACTGTCTCAACTATACTCAAATAAAAAAAGTTAATGAGATGCTGATGTTGCGTGTAGTATCTTTTAACATACACTGGGCTTACTGTGCAGTAATTGTTCAATTAATGTGATATACAAAGAATTTCTTTGAAACACACTGAATCTGTGTCACATTATTTTGTGATCTACATGTTCCACATGTACTGTTTCCTCACTGACCTAGGAATATGGCTTTTTTATTTTTAGTACCTCTGCCTTTCTCCTTGTTTTCTGTAACAGAGCTAAGCTGTCTTGTCAAGTGGAACTCTACTTCTAGTTATTTTTAAAAATTTTCACTTCAGGGCGCCTGGGTGGCTCAGTTGGTTAAGCGTCTGCCTTCGGCTCAAGTCATGATCCTGGAGTCCCGGGATCGAGTCCCGCATCGGGCTCCCTGCTCGGCAGGGAGTCTGCTCCTCCCTCTGACCCTCCCCCCTCTCATGTGCTCTCTCTCATTCTCTCTCTCTCAAATAAATAAATAAAATCTTTTAAAAAAATTTTCACTTCACAATGTAACAAATCCTTATTTTTCTAATAGATTTTTTGATCCTCTGGATCAGCATGAGGTTATTTAATCTCTTCTACATAATCTCTATTTCTTTCTATATTAGTTTTTTTCATTTTCTCTCCCTTACTAAATAATAAGGAATTAAGACAGAAATCATGTCTTTCTTCCATATAAGCACTCTTATCACAGGACTGTGTATTGCTAAACATATTACAAGAAGTAATAAGTATAAATTCATCAAGTTGCTCAGTCATTAAATTCTGAAAATATATTCAGATGCTCAAATAAAAAAATGCTTTCATCTTCTTTCAGGATAAAAAAGGGTTATACTTAAAATTGCAAAATTGATGGTTTACTACTTTAATAACCAATGTGAATTTGTTTTAGTAACATCTAAAAATATTAATGCATACTATACATAACAATTTGTAAGTAAACTAAATTTATATTTATTTTTGGAAATACAGCCATAGAAGAACATAGATTCAAAAAGATTCGCAAACAATGAATCATGGAACACTACATCAAAAACTAATGATGTAATGTATGGTGATTAACATAATAAAACAATTAGAGAATATATTCTTAAATTACAATTAACTGATATCCACTCCACAAAGTGTGTGGAATCCTCTACAAAGCCACACACAATTTTCATAAAATTACCACACAACAGGCAGGAATCCAGGGATATTAATGTCTAATTTGGTATAGGGTTGAATCTCTTTTATAGATTTCTGTGGCTGGCACTGTTGTTCAGCTGTGACATTATTTAAATACCTTAAGTGCTTTTAAAAGAAACATGCTTGTCCATAGGACAATTTAGATTATATGAGACATTTTTCACCTGTCCCATTTTATAAACCAAGTCACTGTACACATTCTGGATATGTGTCTGGATCTTGAAATTAGAAGATATCTGACTTCATAAATACAGTAGCCCATTCTTATCTGTGGAGGATAGGTTTCAAAATCCCCAGTGAATGCCTGAAACCATGGATAGTATCAAACCCTATATATAACAACATTTTTTCCTATACATATATACATATTATAGAGTTTAACAACAATAACTAATAAAATAGGACAAATGTAACTTTCTATAATAAAAACTATGTGAACGTGGTCCTTCTTTCTTTCTCTCAAAATATCTTATTGTACTGTATTCCCCCTTCTTCTAACAAATTTAGATGATAAGTACCTATATGATGAGATTAAGGGAGATGAATGATACAGGCGTTGTGACGGGGGACCATCTGCTTCTGGACCACAGTTAACTGTGGCTAACTGAAACCATATAAAGCACAACTGCAGATGGGAGGTGGGGGGAGGACTACTGTAGAGTATAATAGTTAAGTGCATATATAAAATAATTCAAATTTCAGATACCTCAAATGAGTCACAAATAAATGAGATTAAAGAAAAATTAGGAGCTATAGATATTAATTTAGGATGTTATACCGTTTTCTAAAAGAAGTGTAAAACTTCTAAACAATATATTAGAAAGTACTTACAATTTAGATTATATGAGACAATTACAGATTTTTGAGATGCTTTCCTCTGCCAAGTAATTTATTGTGTTGCTTTCCTTATTTTTAACAAAACCAAAAGAAAAAAATGCATGAAAGTGACTAGTGGCAAAATCTATGAAAAGGAAAAACTATCATGTTAGATCAGATGGACTTAACAAATAAATACAGAACATTCCATCCAAAAGCAACAAAACACATATTCATCTCAAGTGGTCATGGAATATTCTCCAGGGCAGGTCATATTTTAGACCACAAAATAAGTCTTAATATATTTAAGAAGACAGAAATCATATCAAGCATCTTTCCCAACCACAATGGTATCAAACTAGAAATCAATTACAAGAAGAAAACTGGGAAATTCACAAATATGCAGAGAATAAACAATGTGCAACTGAAAAACCAATGGGTCAAAGAAGAAATCAAAAGAGAACTTTTATTTTTATTTATTTTTATTTTTTAAATTCCAGTTAATTAACAGTTATGTTCATTTCAGGTGTGCAATACAGTGATTCAACACTTGGATACAACACCTGATGCTCCTCACAAGTGCACTACTTAATCCCCATCATCTGTTTAACCCAATCCCCCCAACTCTCCCCACCTCGTTACCATTAGTTCTCTATAGTTAAGAGTCTGTTTCTTGGTTTGCCTCTTTTTTTCCCTTTGCTCATTTGTTTCATTTCTTAAACTCCACATATGAATGAAATCATATGATATTTGTCTTTGACTTATTTTGCTTAGCATAATATACTCTAGCTCCACTCATGTCATTGCAAATGGCAAGATTTCATTCTTTTTCATGGCTGAGTAATATTCCATTGTGTATGTACATATTTATGCCACTCTTCATCCATTCATCCATTGATGGACACTTGGGCCAGTTCCATAATTTGGCTATTGTAGATAATGCTGCTATACACATGAGGGTGCATGAACCCCTTTGAATTAGTATTTTTCTATTCTTTGGGTAAATACCTAGTAATGCAATTGCTAGATCATAAGGTATTTCCATTTTTAACTTTCTGAGGAAGGTTCATACTGTTTTCCAGAGTGGCTGTACCAGTTTACATTCCCACCAATAGTGCAAGAGTGTTCCCCTTTCTCCACAGCCTCACTAACACCTGTTGTTTCTTGTGCTGTTGATATTAGCCATTCTGACAGGTGTGAAGCGATACCTCATTGTAGTTTTGATTTGCATTACCCTGATGGTGAATGATAGAGTATCTCTTCATCTGTATGTCTTCTTTGAAAAAATGTCTATTCATGTCTTCTGCCCATTTTTTAATTGGATTATTCATTTTGGAGGTGTTGACTTTTTAAGTTCTTTATAGATTTTGGATACTAACCCTTTATCAGATATGTAATTTGCAGATATCCTCTCCCATTCTGCAGGTTGCCTTTTAGTTTTGTTGATTGTTTCCTTCGCTGTGCAGAAACATTTTATTTTGATGTAGTCCCAAGAGTTAATTTTTGTTTTTGTTTCCCTTGCCTCAGGAGACATACCTAGTAAGAAGTTGGTACAGCTGATGTCAAAGGCAGTAGTTACTGCCTCTGTTCTCCTCTAGGATTTTGATGGTTTCCCGTCTCACATTTAGGTCTTTCATCACTTTGAATTTATTTTAGTGTATGGTGTAAGAAAATAGTCATTTCATTCTTTTGCATGTTGCTATTCAGTTTTCCCAACACCATTTGTCAAAGAGACTGTCTTTTTCCCATTGGATATTCTTTCCTGCTTTGTGCAAGATTAATTGACCATATAGTTGTGGGTTCATTTCTGGGTTTTCTATTCTTTTCCACCAAAACAGACACATAGGTCAATGGAATATAATAGAAAACCCAAAAAGAGAAATTTTAAAAAATGCCTTCAGACAAATGAAAATGGAAATACAACATGCCAAAACTTATGGGAGGTCACAAAAGTAGTCCTAAGAGGGAAGTTCTACAGCAATAAATGGCTAAATCACAAAACATGAAAAATTTCAATAAATAACCTAAACTTACACCTCAAAGATCTAGATTAAGAAGAACAAATGGAGCCCAAAGTTAGTAGGAGGAAAGAAATAACAAAATCAGAACAGAAATAATTGAAATAGAGACTAAAAAGACAATAGAAAGGATCAATGAAACAAAGACCTGGTTCTTCGAAAAGATGAAATGGACAAACTTTTAGCTTACCAAGAAAAAAAAAGAGAGAGTTCAGATAAATAAAATAAAAAAGGAAAAAGGAAACATTACAATGGATACCAGAAATGTAAAGGATCATAAGAGACCAATATGCAAAATTATACACCAACAAACTAGATAACCTAAAAGAAATGGATACATTTTTAGAAACATACAACTTATCAAGACTGAATCATGAAAAACAGAATACCTGAATAGGGGCACCTGGGTGGCTCAGTCAGTAAGTGGCCAGCTCTTGATTTCAATTCAGGTCATGATCTCAGGGTCATGAGACCTACTCCTGAGCTGGCTCCAAGCTCAGCACAGAGTCTGCTTGTACCTCTCCTTTCCCCTATTCCCATCCCTCCCACACACTAATATTCGCACAGGCACACTCTTTCTCAAATAAATAAATAAAACCATTAAAAAAAATTTAACAGACTATTTACTACTAAGGAAATTTAATCAATAAACAAAAACTTCCCACCAAACAAAAGTCCAGGACCAGAAGCCTTCACTGGTGAATTCTACTAAATACTTGAAAAAAAAGGGGCGCCTGGGTGGCTCAGTCAGTTAAGCGCCTGCCTTCAGCTCAGGTCATGGTCTCAGGGTCCTGGGATCGAGCCCTGCATTGGGCTCCCTGCTCAGCCAGGAGCCTGCTTCTCCCTCTCCCTCTGCCTGCCTGTCTGCCTACTTGTGATCTCTCTCTCTTTCTCTCTGTCAAATAAATAAAATCTTTAAAAAAAAAAAAAAGAAAAAGAAAAAAATGAATACCAATCTTTCTCAAAATCTTCCAAAAAGTAGCAAAGGAGGGAATACTTCTACACTAATTTTATGAGGTCAGTATTAACTTTGAGGCCAAAGTCAGACAAAGATGTCCCCCCACCAAAAAAAAAAAAAAAAAAAATTACCAATATCCCTGATGAACATAGCTGCAAAAACGCTCCACACAATATCAGCAAAGTTAATTCAACAATACTTAAAAGCATTATACAACACAATCAATTGGGTTTTATTATGGGGATGCAAGAATTGTTCAACATCAACAAATCAATGTTATATACCACATTAACAAAACAAAGGATAAACATTTTGCTATCATCTCAATAGAAGCAAGAAAAGCTTTTGACAAAACTCAACATCCATTTATGATAAAAACTTTCAACATAGTGGGCATACAGGGGGCATACCTCAACAAAAATGACAAGTCCAGAGCTAATATATCATACTCAATGGTAAAAACCTGAAAGCTTTATCTCTAAGAAAGCAGAAGACAGAGATGCCCACTCTCTCCACTTTTATTCAACATAATATTGGAAGTGTTATGCAGAGCAATTGAACATGAAAGAAGAAATAAAATGTACCCAAATCAGGAAGGAAGAAGTAAAATGGTCATTATTTGCAGATGACACAATATTATATGTAGAAACCCCTAAAAACTCCATTGAAATGCTGTAGAACTAACAAATTCAGAATAGGTGCAGGACGTAAAATTGATTTTTAAACATAGTTGCATTTCTATACACTAATTACAAACTATCAGAAAGAGAAATTAAGGAAACAATCCCATTTACAATTGCATTGAAGAGAATAAAATACTTAGAAATAAATTTATCCAAGGAAGTAAAAGACTTGTACAGTGAAGGCAATAAAACACTGACAAAAGAAACTGAAGACACAAATAAAAAGACATTCCATGCTTATGGACTAGAAGAATTAATATTGTTAAAATGTCCACACTACACAAAGAAATCTTTAGATTCAATGCAATCAAAATTCCAATACCATTTTTCAAAGAACTAGAACAAAGAATCCTTAAAATTTGCATGGAACAACAGAAGAGCTAAATAACCAAAGCAATCTTATGATCAAAGCTAGAGGCATCATGCTTCCTGATTTCAAACTATATTACAAAGCTATAGTGATCTGGTAATGTAAAAACAGATACATAGATCAATGGAACAGAACCATGAGCCCAGGAATAAACCCACACATATATGGTCAATTCATTTATGACAAAGAAACCAAGAATATGTAATGGGGAAAGGACAGTCTCTTTGTAAATAGTACTGGGAAAACTGGACAGCCACATGTTAAAAAATGAAACTGGACTACTATCTAAAAACATACACAACAACTAGCTCAAAATGTATTAAAGACTTAAATAAAAGACCTAAAACCATAATTTTTTTGGAAAAAAATACAGTTGGTAAGCTCTCTGACCTTGGTTTTGGCAATGACTTTTTGGGTTTGACACCAAAAGCCGAAGCAAGAAAAGCAAAAATACAAAAGCTTTTGCACAGCAAAAAATAATAATTCAACAAAGCGAAAAGGCACCTACTGAATGAATGAAAATATTTGCAAATTTTTATCTGAGAAGAGATGAATATCCAAAATATGTAAAGAACTCCTACAACTCAAAAGCAAAGAACAAGCAAACAATCCAATTTAAAAATGGGCAGAGGATCTGAATAGACATTTTTTCCAAATAACAGAATGCATACAGACAGCCAAGTGAAAAGGTGCTCAATATCACTAATCATTAGGGACAGGCAAATCAAAACCACAATGAAGTATCACCTCATACCTGTTAGAATAGCTAATTATCAAAAAAGACTAGAGAAAAGAAGTGTTGGCAAAGATGTAGAGAAAAAAGAACCCTTATATACTGTTGGGATTATAAAATGGTGTAGCCAATATGGAAAACAGTATGGAGGTTCCTGGGAAAAAATTAAAAATAGAACTACCAGGGGCACCTGGGTGGCTCAGTCGGTTAAGCAGCTGCCTTCAGCTCAGGTCATGATCCCACAGTCCTGGGATTGAGCCCTAGATCAGGCTCCCTGGTCAGTGGGGAGCCTGCTTCTCCCTCCTCCCTGCTCATGCTCTCACTTGCTATCTCTGTCGCTATCTCTGTCACTCTGTCTCTCTGTCTCTCTCTCTCAAATAAATAAATAAATAAAATCATAAAAAAAAATGGAACTACCATTTTAGCCAGCAATTACACTGCGGAAATTTATCTGAAGACTACTAAGACACAAACTCAAAGAGATATATACACCCCCATATTCATTACAGCATTGTTCATTGAAGCCAGGACATGAAATTATATATAATTTTATATATAAAACATAAATATTTATATATTTATATGCAATAATATGTAAATTTTATATAAATATATAAATATAAAATATATTTAAAATATATAAATATAATTAATATATAAGTATAAAATATATAATATATAAATACATATTGCATATAAATAATATTAATATCATATAATATAAATATTATTCAGCCATGAAAACGAACAAAATCCTGCAATTTCTAACAACATGGTTGGACATTGAGGGCATTATGCTAAGTGAAACATGTCAGGCAGAAAAAAAACAAACACCATATGATCTCACATATATGTGCAATCTAAAAGAAAAAAGAAAACAAAACAAAAAAGAGCTCATAGATATGAAGAACATACTGGTGTTTGCCAGAGGCTGGGGTTGGGAGTTGGTAAAGTGGCTTAAGGGGGTCAAAAGGTACACACTTCCAAGTATAAAATAAATAAATCATGGGGATGTAATGTACAGCATGGTGACTATAGTTAATAATATTGTATTGTGTATTTGAAAGTTGCTAAGAGAGTACATCTTAAAAACTCTGACCCTAAGAAAAAACCTTTTGTACCTATATATATGTTGATGGATGTTTACAAGACTTATTATGGTGACCACTTATTTTGCAATCTATAAAAATACAAATCATTATGCTATACACCTGGAACTAATGTAATGTTATATGTCAATTATATTTCTACTAAAAAAAAAGGAGAAGCAAAATTAATTTTCCAAGTAACATAGTCCAAAGACAGTACTGCCAGGAAAAAAATACCGATTTAAAGGTAACCAATGGATTAGAAGTTTGATTACATATTCTGTGGTAGATGAAGACTGTTCACTTTATTTCATTATATTGTATATTGTATGTAATATGTATATCTAAATATAGGTACACCTATATACATTTCACATAAACTATTAATTTTTATTTTACATTGCTTATGTATATATTTTATAGTTAATGATTTCATAATAAAAATGAAAACCATAAAAGATGAGGTTGATGTGGATTAATAATGGCAGTTGATTTATTTTCTCCATACTGGTAACAGTAATGACAAGAGACCTCACTTAGTTTGTGCTATGTAACTTCCTTGGGGCAATGGGGAAGTTATTATTTAGTTCATTGTATATTAATTTTCAAATTAAATTTCTCATGAAAATTATTTTTCCAAACCAATCAACTATAAAAGATAAGAAAATGTATTTTTAATTTTTTTTAAAGATTTTATTCATTTGAGGGAGAGAGAATGAGAGACAGAGAGCATGAGAGAAAGGAGGGTCAGAGGGAGAAGGAGACTCCTTGCTGAGCAGGGAGCCCGATGTGGGACTCGATCCCGGGACTCCAGGATCATGACCTGAGCCGAAGGCAGTCGCTTAACCAACTGAGCCACCCAGGTGCCCCAAGAAAATGTATTTTTATATACAGACATTTAGCTTCTCTTAAAAAAAAAACACAAAACAGCTTATTTTACTTAGATTCATTTCTGAACTCACTGCTCTCATTAGGAAAAAAATAAAGGAAAAAATGTTTGCTTTTAAAAGCATGTGAAACTACATTACTTTTCTTCTAGAACATTTAGCCTCAGGTCTAAATTGTCTTGTATTAAAGTGACACACAGGAAGTTAAAAGCATTGAAAAAAATGTAAAGTCAAGCTATATTTAAGTTATGAAGGCTTAAGTATAGGGAGGAGAAAGCCAGAGAACTAAAGTTTTTCTTTAAACAGTGGATTTCTCCCCTAATGCTAATGTTTTACTTTTTCTAGAATCCATTATTATAAATCAAGAAATTGTAATATGCTTCCCTATAAGCCATTTCATTTCTAACACTTGCCTATAGTAAGGAAACTTTAATTCTCAATATGAGTCTCCAAGTCTGAATTTTTTGATTCTGCAACACTGATATAGTTATCTTCAAACACAATGTAGATGTACTATTTCTTTTGCATTTCTATTTGATCATTTTTTGACCTGAAAAATAGTTTATGTATGTGTGCCTTAAAGAAATCTTGAAGAAATAATTCAAATATTACATTATTTTTAATGTATAATTTTAACAAACATGTATGTTGTTAGTTTCTATGTATGTTATGATGTTGTTATTATAATGACTGTATTAAGTTTAAACTATGATTTTTCCTTTAATTTAGATATCATATAAATGCTTTATATTTACATAAAATATTTTTTTCCTAAGAAGTGAAGCATGACCACTTGCTTGCTCCAGTTTGAGTTCCTCAACTGCTTCTTATATTCAAAGGTAAAACAAATTGTTTCTTAATAAGTGCACAGATGTAATGTATGATAATATATTTATGTCATATTTTTTAAGATTTACCCTTCATTTGTATGGATTTTATTGACTTGAAATTTTTCTTATAATATCCTATTAGAAATTAAATATTAAAGGTTTTATTTTTATAAAATATTTTATTCCCTCAGTCTAGATAGAATACAAATGAATCACATTTAAAACTGGTATTTAATACATTTAAGTTTTTTAGGTATTTGTCATTTAATATTTAAATATTTTTTCCTACAACCACTTTTATTTGCATCTTCCTTGTATGGACTGTTTTGCCTTTAAGCTCAAATATGTAATTTTTAAAATAAGTTTTTTCAAATGGCTTAAACTAATTCTCATTTGACAGCAATTTGTGATGTTTTATTAAATAATATAATCAGAGAAAGATGATAAAAAATGTAAATCTGTTGAAACAATATATGTATTTATTTATTATTTGTAATTATATTTTTCTTGGAGTAGAAGGTATGTGTAAATGTAGCCCCCCCCAAAAAAAACAAAACAAAACACAAATCAAATAAATAATAAAGAAAATGACTGACAGGTGTGATCTTGTAAAAAAATAATCAACATGGCAAGGAAATTCTAAAGATGAACTATAAACAAAATATAAACAAACTCTAAAGACAAATGATGAACTGAGTAAAAAAAATTGCAGCAACAGATAGTTAATTCTCTAAAACTGTCTACAAGTCCATGTGTAAATCTAGTCCTTCATTAGGAACATGGGCAAGGTTGATGAAAAGACAAATCTCATATTAAAAATAAAAATGTGAAAAAAGATAAAGATGTGTAATATATTTAGCTTTAAATCCCAGTTTAAAAAATATGACCTTTTGGGGGCGCCTGGGTGGCTCAGACGGTTAAGCGTCTGCCTTCGGCTCAGGTCATGATCCCAGGGTCCTGGGATCGAGCCCCACGTCGGGCTCCCTGCTCAGCAGGGAACCTGCTTCTCCCTCTCCCTCTGCCTCTCTCTCTCTGCCTCTCATGAATAAATAAATAAAATCTTTAAAAAAAATAAAAATAAATAAAAAATATGACCTTTTGAATTATTGAACTTTTAAAAATTACTAACACTGACAAACCCATATTTGGTAATATGGAAAAAATACGTGTTTTGAAGCCCCCAAATTTGTAAAATTTGTAAAAATGTAATTTGTTCCAAAGTTTCTGAAGGGCAATTTAACATTGTCTATCGTATAAAACTTGGATATAATTTGTCCTAACTATCTTTCAAATAGAAATTGATACTTGGGCGGGAGAGAGTGCGATGAGCAAAATGGGTGAAAAGGAATGGGAGAGACAGGCTTCCAGTTATGGAATGAACAGATCACTAGAATAAAAGGCTCAGCATAGGGAGCATAGTCAATGATATTCTAATAGCTTGGAATGCTAACAGACGGTAGCTACACTCGTGGTGAGCAAAGTGTAACACATAGAGACGCTTAATCCCTATGTTGTACACCTAGACCTAGCTAGCAGACATGTACAATTATCTCCCTAGTTTTCATTCCTTTCTTTGTTAAAACAATTCTTTTGAGTATGGCTGAAACACAAGAGGTAGAATATAAACTTTTGAGGAACAGTAAGATGATGGTAATAAAGTTATTTTCAAGTTGAAAGATTTACATTATTATCTAATGAAAGGAAGTTGAGGAGCTGGTGAGTTTATTTTGGAAAATATTAAGTGGTAGGTGTGTCAATGCAATTTTTTAAACATAACCTTTGTTCCTTTTAGGAAGAAAATTTACATTATATATACCAAGTAAAATATACCCACTAACATCACACACAGATAGTCATGTTAGTAATTTGTGTGTACCTTGTCCATATATGTATATAGACTTTAAAATGCAATACATTTTAACAAATTATGTCATGACTTATTTTTTTGAAAATATGTTTTATATCTCTGCACATGATTTTTACTGCAAGGTTTTCAATACTCATTTATTAATGCATTGTTGTTGAGTGTCTGCTATGTGGCAAACCTTAAGATAAGCACTGAGGATAAAAAAATGGACAGAAAATAAGATTTCTACCTCATAAAACTCATGATTTAAAAGAAGAGACAGATATCATGCTGGGTTTGTATTATATTAATTTAGTCCAGCTGGACTAGGTTTTCCAGGATTTACTTCCCTGAACAATTCCAAGTTAGAGTGGACCACAGGAACATTTTTCCTGACCTTTCCCATCTAATAGTAATGGAAATTTCCTTAACCTGATAAAGAATATGTCTGATATCCTATAATAAATACTATGATGAAATCTTGAAATATTGAACCTTGAGATCTAGAATGAAACAAACATGTCCATTATCAATACTTTTCCATGACATATTTTAAGTTCTGGCCTGTGCAGTAAGAGGGGAGAAAGCATAATGCTTGGGAGGAATTAATACTATTATTATTTGCCATTAAAACCAAATGTGACGAGAAAATCCAAAATAATATATAAATATTAAATTTATTAAGTGCATTTGGCAAAGTGATTGTATATAAGGGAAAGATAAAATATAGCTATTGAATTTGAATATACCAGGAACAAAAATGGGAAATAAAATTTAAAATATCATGTTCAATAGCATCAAATTTAAATATGTAACAATAAATCTAACAAAGTATATAAAGAGAGCCACAGTAAAAGTAAAAAAAAAAAAAATGAGAGAAATTAGTAAACACCTAAATAAATGGAGAAATATATTACATTTACAGACAGGAAGGAAATATTTAAAGATACCAACTTCCTCTAAGATAATTTTTAAATTTATGGAAAAATAAATGAGGGCGCCTGGGTGGCTCAGTCGTTAAGCGTCTGCCTTCGGCTCAGGTCATGATCCCAGGGTCCTGGGATTGAGCCCCACATTGGGCTCCCTGCTCAGCGGGAAGCCTGCTTCTCCCTCTGCCACTCCCCCTGCTTGTGTTCCCTCTCTCGCTGTGTCTCTCTCTGCCAAATAAATAAATAAAATCTTTTAAAAAAAATAAAAGAAAAAAAGAAAAAGAAATGAATGTGCTGGCAAGATTTGTAGCTCAAATTGACAAGCCCCATCTAAATTTATAGGGGATATGTAATGCTAAAAGACTGAGAAGAATGATAAAATTCTTTGAGGAGGAGAGAGAAGAGGAAGCAGTTTTGTACGATTTACATTATTAAACCTAAGACTCACGAAGCTAGAAGAGTTGAGACAGCGTAATACTGGCATACAGGTAGACAGATTCATGAATCAGAAATAAAAAGCCCAGTAACAGAAATACACAGACACACGGTATGATTCACAACACAGTGTGGTGCAGAGGGCTTCGATGTCCTTATCCACCCAATGGGCATAAAGGCCTTCTAACGAGGGGCTGTGAGTATTGAGACCAACACTGCAAGGTTCCAACAACCCAGGATTCAGTACGTTGTACGGCCCCATTAGTGCTGGCTGTCAATTTACCCCAACCAAAATTATCCTTCTTGTCGTATAGTTACTGTTTATCATTTCATTCGAAACCACCGCTCCTAAATAATTTATTTCTGAAATGTAACTAATTTTCCTGTTTCATGGCCCATAGTTATTCTCTCCAATTCAAATCGATTTTCTGTGTCGTCAGGCCTGACTACTCACTTGGCTCCCTGTAGTATGTTCCTATTTAAACAGCATCTTTGTGTATTTAAAATTGCTTTATGGAGGCACCTTGGTGGCTCAGTGGGTTAAGCGTCTGTCTTCCGCTCAGGTCATGATCCCAGGGGCCTGGGATCAAGCTGTGTCAGGCTCCCTGCTCAGTGGGGAGCCTGCTTCTCCCTCTTGCTCTGCTGCCTCCCTCCCTCCCCGCCCCCCTGCTTGTGCTGTCTCTCTCTGTCAAATAAATAAAATCTTTTTTAAAAATTCAAAAAAGTAAAATTGCTTTATGAACTATGTAAGTTCTTTTCCTTTAGACAAATTTGTATTCTGTGGCTTAACTAGACCCTCCTTCATTTTGGTTATCATAGACTAACTATTTTGAAAGAACATTCTGGATACTTAGCTTGTATAACTTTTCTGTTTATGGTTATGGGAATTGCTAAATAAATTCATTGCTTAGAATCCTGTATATCCTACCCCGGACCCAAATTTTGAATGGAATATCAAAGAGAGTAATCAACTCTAAGTAAATGGAATACTATTCCTAAATGTACTGAAAAAAGTAAATGTGTTTTCAGTAAAAGACTGACTATGCTTGCCATTTCTTTCTTTTTTTCTTCTGAGCCCAAATAGTTTTTCAGTATGTATCGAGCAAACACTAAAATGTCATGTGTAATGACCCAAAACAATTTTGTCTGTCTTCCTATACTTCTTTAGAACAGATTGTTTTTCTCTGCTTTAAAGCATTTAATAGCGTCTAATACAAAAAATAGTCATATCAGACAGTTTTTGATTGAATGTAAGCATGGTAATTCTACTTGTTGGTCTGACCACTTTAAACCATAAAAATGTACAAAAATGCCACATAAAGCCCATTTCCTATAAACACCAAGAACGGATCATCAGAACTGCTAAGTGGGCCAAAAATCAGTTCATGAGCAAAATGCTTTATTTTCATCCACTGATTTCCATGACAACTGAAATGGTATACTTAATGATTTATCCATTTCTCTTACCTACATGTCTATAAAAATCAAATCATCTTTAAATTGGATTTAGATTTATCTTGAGATTAGTATACTGCACCTAAATAAATAGCATTTACCCTTTCAATACATGTATGTAACTGAAGTTTTCTTTTAAATGACCAAATACAAAAAGGGTGAACCTCAAAATCAGCATTGTGGAAAGCACATTATTTCAAGCAAGTCTTTCAATTCACAGCATACAGGATAGTTAATACATCCAGTTGATTTCTATTTTCTTCCAACAAAATTACTATTTTGTTTGACTACCTACTGAGATTGAAAACAAGTTGAACAGAACATATTTAAAGCAATTCTCTGTTCTACTATAAATATATAAAATGCACTGCTGAAAATTAACCTTTGTATCAAAATTTCCTGTTCACTTAATTTTTATACCGGTACGCCAATAATAAGACCCTTCTTCCCCAGGAATATAGTTTTGTAAGCACACAGCTGCAGTGTTTCATTTTGTACAAATTTTGCAAATTATGTTTTCTAAAAATAATCAGAGGACAGTATTAATTCACTGTTTTATAAAAATAAATATGATAAATAAGACTTTACTTCAGCTGCTATAAAAATACAATCATAAAATTTATTTCTTAAATACATGGACCAAATAATGTTTTCAAAGATAGCCAAGTAAGGTTTTCAATCTGTGCTATTTGTTTAAGAGAGAACAAATTTGCCTATTTTGAACACAGGTATGCTATAAGCTGCAAACATTACAATGTTAGAATAAAAAATAGGTTGAAATAGGTTTATAACAATCTCTTCCTCTCTGGAAGGTGCTTTCCTTGGCTACTTAATCAGAACACCTTTTTTTTTTTTAAGATTTTATTTATTTATTTGAGAGAGAGAGAATGAGAGACAGAGAGCATGAGAGGGAGGAGGGTCAGAGGGAGAAGCAGGCTCCCCGCTGAGCTGGGAGCCCAATGTGGGACTCGATCCTGGGACTCCGGGATCACGACCTGAGCCGAAGGCAGTCACTTAACCAACTGAGCCACTCAGGTGCCCCTAAACACCTTTTTATATATAAATACAGAAGAACTCTATTTTAATACCAGTATTACAATATTTTAAGTGTAATGTAACTTGAAATTTTATAGACAATAATGTAGAATTTTCATGAATATTTTAAAGTTATTTTAAGTTTTCAGAATATCAACCATACGTAAAATCTATAAATACCAAAGATACTGCTATCTACTTATTCTTCTATAGGTATTAGTGAAGTCTTGAAGTTGATGGCTATTTTACTTGATAGCACTACAGAATTTTTTTCCCTGATTCCTAGACTTATGAGGTTCTACCAATCTTTTTCTGGTACAATCCATCACTGTATAATAATATGGTCACTTGAGTGTATTTGAGCAATTTATTAAAAACCATACCACATTTGCTTCTCTGCCTAGATTTTTCAAAGTGTGGTATTAAATAACAGAACCCTTGTCATTTAATTTGAACTGTCATTTAACTTATAATGTATCTGTAAATTCAGACTCAGGAATTATTATTTTCTGCGTCTGTATACCTCTAGACCGTTCTGGCTCATGATCCACTCTCTATTGTGAGCACAGTGATATTATCAAATCGCTTGAGTCTTTTTTCAAGAATTATTGTCACCTCAAAATTTTTTCTCAAACACAAATATATAGATCCTGCATTTTCTGTGTACACTCTTAAAACGGGTTTTCTTAATACAACAAAATGAGATTTTATAGTTATTTCCTGCCCTTAATCATGTAGGCTACTCGAGTATATCATCATTCAAATTCAAAATGCATAGCTTAATCCACTCTGTTTTCACTTGGGTTAGCAAAAAATCCATTCTAAATGAGAGAGCAGTATCTTCTAACCTTTAATATAATGCATAGCGACTAACACTGCTCTATACAGTCTCTTCTTGGAGGGAGCAAATAATGCTTGTCTCTTCCATGTTTATATCCAGGGATACAATTTCAGATTGCACTCTGAATGCTAAGCTTTCTCAGATGATTTCATGGATTTGGAGCATCTTGCCATTTTACTTGCATCACGATGACTAAGGTGGAAATGTTTATATGCATAATATATATCAGAATTCTGTACAAGTAACTGTACGAGATGCAATATTTGTGTAACAGAGATTTCACCGATGTCTTGAGCTGTCTTCTTTGTAAATTTAGTTATATCATGCTACCACAGGCTCAGATGAGAGCGCTGGACAGAGACAAAGCTATCACCTGCCCTTTGTGATACTGGCAGTTAGATAGTGGGAGACGCGCCAAGTTCCTGGTGAACAAGAGTCATCCTGTAACCTATTAGCTGGACTGCGCGCTCTTTGATACTGTAATGAAGTACGAACAGAATACTGAATTTGATATATAGTACAGAGATTGGCACTAACACGTCCTTCTTCAGCCTCCTCTGGCTTAGTTCTGCTGTGCTCCTATATTCTCTCTGCAAACCCCCTAAATCAAGGTGTGCTTCCAGGTGACTTCCCAAGAGAATATGATGTTGCTAAGTGAAGAATCCCTTTTTGTGTAATTTCAGATTGTGGAGCCCACTGGAACAGAACGAGAACAACAGGCCCTGGTAAGAGCCGACGAGAGCAAAGCATTTCACAGAGATGAGTGGTTTTTCCAAAAAGAGGTGGCGGTCCCGCATAGACACCTCTGCTCCTGGCTTCTCCGGCTACAGCTGGTAAAATAAACCAGACACTGAACCTTCCCATTTAAAACAGCGGAGAGATTTGGGCAGGCAGAGAATGTCAACATTTGAACTGTGAAAGTATTTTTCTTTATGGCTACTCTGCGACCTTTCTATTTATTTCCTAAGGTTGTGAGAATAGAGGAAATATAATAGAGCCAGTTTACTTGGCATCAAGAAGCAGATTTTTTAAAAAGGTTAAAAATTTCAGAAAATCCTTGAGATTCAATTTGTTCACAAGTAACAAACTTTGATAACAAACTTGTAAAAGCTATTGAAAAAGAGAAAGTAGATGAATTTAAATTCCTTACTCCCCCAATGGTGTTTTAAAAACAAATGTTCAAAAAAGAAGTGGCATAAAAGGAAAGGGAAACCAATAAGCTAGCATCACCTTGACAATACTAGACTGGCTCCAATTCATGCTTTTATAGAAATAATGAATACATGCTCCATATATAAGTATAGGAGCTATTAAGATCTGAAAACCCTGAATGTTGGAGAAGTTATGTGGCTTCCTCCAGGTTACTAAGCAGTAAAACTACTAAGTGGAAAATGTGAAATTTGGACCCAAACTATGTTCTAAATAACAGCACATCATTTTAGTGGTTCTCTTTATCATTGTTACAACTGTTCCTATACAATTTTGTATATTCTTTACTAAACCCCATGCAACTTATTTAGATACATTTTAGATATGATGAAACTATCTTATTAACTTCTTTCACAGGTGTTACAGAGCTAACAAGTAGTGGAGTAATTCAGATATCAAGGCCGGTCTCCGCCCTTTATTCAATTAGTTTTTATCTCTATCACTCACTCCATCAATTTTCTTTTCCTTAGCTAAAGACAAAAAATTGAGGCAAACACACACACACACACACACACGCACACACCCCACACCAAACATCACCGTTTGGCATATTTTACACATCATAATTAGTATGCTAAGCTTTTTAGTGCTTTTAAGAACATTTAATAGTTTTTATTGTTAGATTAAAATAGTTTCTTATACACACATCTTTATTGGGCTTTCTCTTTCTCCTTAATTATTTAGATAACATTATAAATGTTATGATTCTTGCAATTCAATGATAGACAAGTACTACAGATGAATCGAGTGTGACTCTGTAGTCAAATTTCCTGTCACGCACTTCCCCCAGAGCTTGTTGTAGCTGGCTTTTTTGCCTCCCAAGCTGCAAATTCCTCATGATCTGTGTTCCTCCCACCATCTTGATCTCAGCATGAACACTAGATACATGTTTTTATTCCCATATTAAACATTATATTACATATATTAAACACTGATGAATTTAGCAGAGTCACTGGGTATCAGGCTGGAGGATCTCAGTCTGGACCTTTGCACACAGCACAGAGCTATTCCTTCTCTGACACTCTTCCCAGGATGCCTCCACAGGGATACATATCAGTCCACCTGTTTTGTTTTGTTTTTTAAGATTTATTTATTTATTGGGGGGCAGAGCCTGCGGAGCCCAACATAGGGCTCTATCTCAAGACCCCGAGATCATGACCTGCACCAAAACCAAGACAGACACTCAATGGACTGAACCACCAGGCGCTCTTCAGCCCACCTGTTCCAAAGAGATTCCTACTTTCTTTCTTTACTGCATTGCCCTATTTTATTTTATTCATTGCACCTGTTACCTTCTGAAATGTTTCTGTTCAGTTACTTGTTTGTTGTCTTTTATTGCCTACTAGAATGTCAGGCCACTGAGAACAAGAAATGTCACTCTTATGTCTGCAGTAACTGGAATAATGCCAGAAAACATAACAGGTTCTTAATAACTATTTGTGACAACCCAGAATCTTAATTGGCTCTCTTAATCCACATCTCTTTAATCTCTACTTCTCCCTTCAGCTTTCTGGTTTCCTCTCTGGAGCTCCCATTTCTTTTATTGCTGTAATGAAGATGAGCTTCTCTCTAATACTGTTGGGTCTCATTTTCTACTTTAAGCAATAACCAAGTCATTCTTCCAAAAAAGCGTAGTATTCACCCTAAAAAGACTTAAAATCCATACAAATCATTTCACAATTGTGTATTTGCAGACAGACTATCTATATACAAACATTTTTGTGTGCATGTAAACGTATATTACCTATTTTTTCAAACAGAAGGAATCTATCAGCACAAGCTTAAATACGATCAAGGGACATTTAAAAGGGGTTATGATTTTATAGTGAATTACCTATTTGTGCTACAACTTTTTTTTTAAGAAATAGGGAGAAAATGATTTGATTAAGGACAAAGAATTCAACACTGAGCAGGTATGGCAAAGACAGACTCATGAATTACTCCAAAAGACTCTGGTTAATATGAGATCCACAAAAGACACTCAACTAAGGAAAATTTTCTAGAGAGTGCCAGGAGGTATTCTATGTTTGTGTTATCAAGATATTTTCCCAATGGTATGACCTTTATAGAGCAATGCTTAAAGAGAAGGAACTTCAGGACTGCTGCTATATCTCTGAATTATTAGAGATGAAGAAATAATTCAAAAGGATAATTCAGCTGGCAGGGATATTTTTGAGAATATTAAAAATCAAAGAGTTACAAAGAGGTAAATAATGAAATACAAAAACATCAACTTCATCCAAGATAAGTAATTATTCAATAGGTAAGAGGATAAATTTGGACTTTCTGTTAAAGAAGTGGCATTCTACCATGGACAAATAAAAATGGCTTACTTATGCTAGAAGGTGAAAAAAATATCTCACAAAACACAGAAAGAAAAAAAGACATAACTTCTGTTGCAATTTTAAGCTGAGAGTACTATGGAAATTGTCTCAGGTAGAGCCAACTAAACTGCTTTCCCTGGATATGCTCCTCATTAGAAATTTTGGGAAAATCTAACAACTCATCTTGACAGCTGTTAATTAAGCTATAAAAGACTGACATGGCCAATGAAATCTCCAATTTGAAGCTGAAATGTTGGACTGGAATAGGCCATGTTTGCAATACTTGCATCACTGGAAGAATGTGGCAGAGAAACAGAAAGAGTTATAGTGAATATGATTAGAATAGATATAGATAACAAGTATTACTTTTTCTCAACACTGATTTCTAATAAAGGCTTGACAGTTTTGTGATGGAGAAGTCTGAGTACTTTGAAGGAAACAAGGTATGTTAAAAAAATAATGCAATAATTTAGATGAATTCTAATTTACATTTTGGTCCTAAGAGAACAGTGACTGCATTGTTTGAGTGTTGACAATTTTCTCTTAGAAGCCTGAGGAGACAGTGAGAAGAACTACGTACTCTTATAACATGTAGGGTTTGATCAGTTGGTAATGAGAAGGTGTCAGAAAAATATAAATGCATTTGTAATTTTATAAGAGAATGGTTACTATATTTAGATATAAGCCTTAGTCTTAGAAGAGATATTCCAATTATTCTGCAATGTAAAGATGATGAAAGAAGACTTATTCAGTTTTCTACTTAAAAGAGATGGCTAATTATCCTTTCAATAGAGTTGTACAGCAAATACAGGAAGACACATGAAGTGAAACATTTTAAGTGTGCATTTTGATGAATGTTTCCCCACCACCTACAGCAAGATACAGAACTTTCCGTTACATCAGATTTCGTGTGTGTGCATGTGATCCATTTAAGTCAATGCCTCTTTCCCAAATAGGAAAACTGTATGACTTCAGTCCTCAACAAAGATGCCTGTTTTGGGGGTTCCTGGGTGGCTCAGTTGGTTAAAAATCTGTATTCGGCTCAGGTCATGATCTCAGGGTCCTGGGATCAAGTCCCCCATGTTGGGCTCTCTGCTCAGTGGGTAGTCTGTTTGTCCCTCTGCCTCTCCTCCTGCTTGTGTGTGCAATCTCTCTCGCTCGCTCGCTCACTCTCTCAAATAAATAAACAAAATCTTAAAAAAAAAAGATGCCTGTTTTTGAATTCCATATAAATGGAGTCACACAGTATGTACCTTAATGCCAGATTCTTTTGCTCACAATATCAATGAGATTTATCTATTTTTAAGTGTATTACTAATTTCATTCTTTCTTTATCAATGTGTATGAACATTGTATTAGTATACCACAACTTATTCATCCATTGTATTACTGATGGATATTAAGTGTTTTGAGTTTTGGTTTTTAAAAAAAGCTGCTATGAATATTCTTGTAAATATATTTTGATGAGCATGAAATAGCATTTACAAAGTATGGATGGAGATGCCAAGGATATAGTCATTATATTCAGAGCCAGTCTCTGAGCTGTTTTTCTAGTTTCTGTGTCACCCTAAGCAAATTATCCAAATTCTCTCTGCCTCAGTTTTTCCATTTGCAAACTAGAATTTAAATAGTACTTAATTAATAGAATAATTGTGAAGAAAAGGAGTTGAAATATACCAACAATGCAGAGAAATGCTGGGGACACAAGTATTTTAAAGAAATTCAGGACAGTAATTTTAGGAAAGCAAACAGCAAAATGAACTGATGTTAGTAGAAAATTCAAATGACAACAGGATTTTTTTTAACTTTGTGAAAATAAAAACAGCTAGTTAACTCATTATTTCTACTTTTTCCAGTAAGTAAGTGCAATCAAAGTGAAGATGTAAATAGCTATTGATCATTAAAAGTAAAACCAGGGCAGATGTTCAACTCGTATATCCCACTTTGGCCATACTTGTTGTTAAATTTCAGCTTCTGTTCCAATTGGTCAATTATTTTATTAGTTGTAGGTGAAGAGATACTAAGAGAGCAGTTGGCCATGTTAAGTGACTTCCCATTTCTTTCTTTTTTTTTTTAAAGATTTTATTTATTTATTTGACAGAGAAAGACACAGCGAGAGAGGGAACACAAATGGGGAGTGGGAGAGGGAGAGGCAGACTCCCTGCCGAGCAGGGAGCCCAATGCGGGACTCGATCCAGGGACTCCAGGATCATGACCTGAGCCGAAGGCAGTCGCTTAACCAACTGAGCCACCTAGGCGCCCAAGCGACTTCCTATTTCTAAGTTCAGACAAATTGCTGGTGAGATGTTGGGCACATTTCAAATGCAAATATTTATCAACTGTACATTCTTAGTAACATAAAACGGGAAAAGAGCCAGATGACAATGTGCAAAGAGAATACATTAGATTCTGAAAAGTACTGATCTATGGCATACTTATTGAATGACAATTAGAATCTAGAAGCTGTGTAGGGCAGTGGGTATAAAATGATATACCAGACATGATTATTGTGTTTAAGAATCTTACATGTTATTCTGTGGGGGAAAAACAAACAAACAAACAAACAGTAAATAGGTAAAAAAATCAACTAGCAATAAAATTTATTTTATATTTTATAAGCTAAGATTACTAAATAGAAATCTGTGCATTTGGGTTAAAAAAGAGAGTCAATATTAGAGATCTTCAGGAAGAATCCGTCACCCCAAAATAAACAAATTTTTGTATATAGGTTATACGATCTCTAGATTGTGAAATGTGGCTATATCTTATTTGTAAAACACAGGTGTAATATTCAATTTTTCCATGTTAAAATCAAGATGATAGTCAACTTTTATTATGATATATGTAATTTGATTTGAAATATTTCAATACCGGCAGTATCATATTTGTCTTCAATTAGTTTAAGCTATACACCAGGGATAGATGGTGGCCTTTTAAGGAAATTCCTACTTTAAGAATGATCTCTTAGCATTTATTCACACTCTAAAACTATTATGCTATAAAAAGAAAGAGTCAACTTTCATATTTCACTTTATCACTTTGTTAATTAGAATAATGAATGTTAGGAGTTCTCATTTTTAAAAATGTATGGTATTACAGCAATAAAGTTAGGTTAAGGTATTTACAGTGGATATCTACATTTTTATAAACATGTCATAAAAATCTAAAGGAGCCTTCACATATTAACCTTGATCCCCAAATGTCTTGTGTCACACCACTGGTTTGGAGGATTCTTTTTTACTTTATTCTGATAGATATTTGCAGTGGCCACTGGAAATTCTCACAAAGCTTTCAGGAAAGGTGTCCTTAAAACAAAACATAACAGAGGGCTAGGATATAAAAAATTTATAAAAACAGGTTTTAAATCAGTGTCTGGCTTTTAAAAATGTGTGTAGGCAAGACAGAATTAGGTCTGAGACTTTACTTCATTCAGTATGAGCCAGGCAATACACTGTAAGAATCATTTACCTTTGTCTAATTGTATTCACCTCTACAAACCAACTGACCAACCAACCACCCAACCACCAACCAACTTACCAAACACACACATGCCTCACTAGGCAAAATGACATTATTCTTTTCTAGTTATATGTTCTATTAGACTTCTTCTTGGCTATATATCCAGAAAGGATTTAGCAATGGGCATAGAATATTATTTTAATACATAATTTTAAATAAATGAATCACAGAAGGAATTAAATGAAGACCCTTGAAGCAATGAAAAACTCATTAAAATTTTGTTAACTATGGATTTAGAAATAACTATGTTAAGAATATACCTAATAGTCTATGAGAATTTTTTTTTTAAAGATTTTATTTATTTATTTGACAGAGAGAGCGAGAGAGCACAAGCAGGGATAACAGTAGAGGGAGAGGGAGAAGCAGTCTCCCCACCAAACAGGGAGCCCGATGCGGGGCTCCATCCCAGGACCCTGAGATCACGACCTGAGCTGAAGGCAGATGCTTAACGACTGAGCCACCCAGGCGCCCAAGAATTGTTTTAAAAAGGTACTAAAACAAAGTATAATCAATTCTTTTAATTTAATTTAATTTTATTATGTTACGTTAGTCACCATACACTACATCATTAGTTGTTGATGTAGTGTTCCATGATTCATTGTTTGCATATAACACCCAGTGCTCTATGCAATACATGCCCTCCTTAATACCCATCACCAGGCTAACCCATCCTCCCCACCCCTCTCCCCTCTAAAACCCTTAGTTTGTTTCTCAGAGTCCATAGTCTCTCATGGTTCGTCTCCCCCTCTAATTTCTCCCCTTCATTTTTCCCTTCCTTTTCCTAATGTCCTCCATGCTATTCCTTACATTCCACAAATAAGTAAAACCATATGATAATTGACTTTCTCTGCTTGACTTATTTCACTTAGCATAATCTCCTCCAGTCCCATCCATGTTGATGTAAAAGTTGGGTATTCATTCTTTCTGATGGCTGAGTAATATTCTATTGTATATATGGACCACATCTTCTCTATCCATTCATCTGTTGAAGGGCATTTCAGCTCTTTCCACAGTTTGGCTATTGTGGACATTGCTGCTATGAACACTGGGGTGCATATGGCCCTTCATTTCACTAATCAATTCTATCTACTTTGGGAACTTTGTTTCTATACCCAGAATCTTGTACTCCTTTTTTTTTTTTCTCTTTTTTTGGGGGAGGGGATAAGCACACTTTAGATTTACCCTTGTACTAATTTTTTAAAAAATATTTTACTTATTTATTTGACAGAAAGAGAGAGAGCACAAGCAGGGGGAGGGGCAGGCAAAGGGAGAGGGAGAAGCAGGCTCCCTGCTGAGCAGAGAGCCCCACATGGGGCTGGATTCCAGGACCCTGGGATCATGACCTGAGCCCAAGGCAAATGCTTAACCAACTGAGCCACCCAGGCATCCCTACCCTTGTACCAATTTTTAAGTTTATAATAACTTATTGTTCACTACAGGTACAATGTTGTACAACAGATCTCCAGAACTTATTCATGTTGCTTAACTGAAACTTTATGGCCATTAATTAGTAATTTCCCATTTCCCCCCTCCATAGCCCCTAGCAACAACCATTTCACCATTTGATTCTATAAATTTAACTATTTTAGATACTTCATTTAAGTGGGATCAGTCAGTATTTGCCTTTCTATGACTGGCTTATTCCATCTAGCATAATGCCCTCAAGTTTCATCTTTACTGCCTATTGCAGATTTTTCCTTCTTTTTTAAGGCTGAATAGTATTACACACACACACACACACACATGCACAATATTTTCTTTATTCATCTATTGAGGTATATTTAGGTTATTTCCACATCTTGGCTATTATAAACAGTGCTGCAATAAACATGGCCCTGTTTCTTAGTTTACAAATTTTATGCTATTTAGATGAAATTTGTACTGCTGAATTAGAAGTATATTCCTTTGGGCATTTACTATTCCTTTTCACTCAACTGAGAAATCTAAAGAGAAATAAATTATTTCTGTTAAAACAGAGGCGCCTGTCATGATCTCCAGGTCCTTGAATCGAGCCCTGCATCAGGCTCCCTGCTCAGCAGGGAGTCTGCTTCTCTCTCTCTCCCATCACCCCTCCCCACTGCTCATTCTCGTTCTCAAATTAGTAAAATCTTTAAAAAAAATTATTTCTGTTAAAAGATAACTGTATGCTGGGAAAACTTAAAATCATATCAGTCTTGATTTGATTCTATGTCAAAACATAGTATCTCACTTCTCCTTTAGTATTTATAATAATTAACTATGTATAATTAAAATTTTAAAGTCTAAACTCTCAAATAATTTAAACATTTCTTTGACAAAGAAACATATGTGTATCTAAACACAAACACACATGCACACACACACACATACACAATACTCGAGATATATACATCACATATGTGAGACAGAGTGAGGGGCATTCTATCCCTTTAAGAAGGAATTTGGAAAAAGATGTAGACCGCATCTGCTATCTACTCAAAAATCATGGAGATTGCCACAAAATAATAAAATTCTGGTTAGAAAAAAATCTTACAGATGATTTTAATTTCCTTACTTTTTAGCTGACAAATCTGAGTTTCATGGAGATGGTAGAGTTTCAAGGGAGAACAAAAATTAGTAATCAGGATTTGCAGGAGACAATATGTGGAGAAAGGGGGTTGGCTAAGGGAAATTTTTTTTAAAGATAATTGAGTAGAAAAAGAAGGGAGAAAAATCACACTTTCCCATAAATGCATCATCTTCAATCTATTCTGATACTAAAAACCGTAATTTCTAGAATATTGTAGCTAAAAGGAAAATGGAGTAAAACTCAAAACTAAGAAAACAATTGAAGATACACAAAATATATGAATAAGCTTTACAGGAGAAAAAGAAGTAGATGACAAATAAGCATAGATTAAAAAAATTCCCACCACTATTTTCCATTAGGAAAGTGGAAATTAAACCAAAATGAGATACCATTATACACCTATTAGAATGGCTAAAATCCAAAACATTGATAACACCAGATGATTGCAAGCAAGAGGAACTCTCACTGATTGCTGGTGGGAATGCATAACAGTACGATCTCTCTGGGAATAGTGTAAAATTTTCTTATAAACTTGAACCTATACATACTACTTAACCTAACAATTTCACTAACTGGTGTTTATCCAAGTAAATTGAAAATGCATGTTCACACAAAAACTTACTTGTGCATGTTTATAGCTTACAGGAGCTTTATTCCTTAAACTCAAAATTATAAACAACTGTCTTTCAACAGGTAAAGGAGTAAACCAACTGGTTTTCAACCATGTCATGGAATACTAAGCAACAAAACACAACAAACTGCTGATTCATGCAACAACATGGATAAATCTTAAGCAAACTCTGCTAAGTGAAAGAAGCCAGATTCAAGAGGAAAAGGCAAGTATAGACAGAAAATAAATCAATAGGTTGCTAGCGTTTGGGGTAGAGGAGGCAGCAGTGACTACAAATGGACTGTAGACAAAACTTCAGGGCGATATAGGAAGTGTTCCGTGTGTTGCTGGAGTGATGGATACAGGATGGTATACTTATCAAAAACCTCATAAGGTGTACATTACAGAGTGAAATATAATATATGCAAAAAAAACTCCAAGTTCAACTAGATTTGGGAGTCCAAGGATGGAATATAGAGTGGGGAAAATGAATATAACTGTATTGCAAATTTATGACACTGCCTCATTGAAGGCAGTGAGGAAAACCAGAGCTGACATAAGCAACTTTGTAAGATGGTGTTTTGAGAAGCAACTGTAAGACTAAAGACAAAAGTAATTGTACATCCATTAAAAGGATTATTCACCACAACCAAGTGGGATTTATCCCTGGGCTGCAAGGTTGGTTCAACATCCGCAAATCAATCAATGTGATACAATACATTAATAAAAGAAAGAACAAGAACCATATGATCCTCTCAATAGATGCAGAAAAAGCATCTGACAAAGTACAGCATCCTTTCTTGATAAAAACTCTTCAGAGTATAGGCATAGAGGGTACATACCTCAATATCATAAAAGCTATCTATGAAAAACTTACAGCAAAGATCATTCTCAATGGGGAAAAACTGAGAGCTCTCCCCCTAAGGTCAGGAATGCAGGATGTCCACTATCACCACTGCTATTCAACATAGTATTAGGAGTCCTAGCCACAGCAATCAGACAACAAAAAGAAATAAAAGGCATCCAAATCGGCAAAGAAGAAGTCAAACTCTCACTCTTTGCAGGTGATACGATACTTTATGTGGAAAACCCAAAAGACTCCACCCCAAAACTGCTAGAACTCATACAGGAATTCAGTAAAGTGGCAAGATATAAAATCAATGCACAGAAATCAGTGGCATTCCTATACACCAACAACAAGACAGAAGAAAGAGAAATTAAGGGGTTGATTCCATTTACAATGGCACCCAAAACCATAAGATACCTAGGAATAAATCTAACCAAAGAGGCAAAGAATCTGTACTCGGAAAACTATAAAATACTCATGAAAGAAATTGAGGAAGACACAAAGAAATGGAAAAACGTTCCATGCTCATGGATTGGAAGAACAAATATTGTGAAGATGTCAATGCTACCTAGAGCAATCTACACATTCAATGCAATCCCCATCAAAATACCATCCACTTTTTTCAAAGAAATGGAACAAACAATCCTAAAATTTGTATGGAACCAGAAAAGACCCTGAATAGCCAGAGGAATGTTGAAAAAGCAAAGCAAAGCTGGTGGCATCACAATTCCAGACTTCCAGCTCTATTACAAGCTGTCATCATCAAGACAGTATGGTACTGGCACAAAAACAGACACATAGATCAATGGAACAGAATAGAGAGCCCAGAAATGAACCCTCAACTCTATGGTCAACTAATCTTTGACAAAGCAGGAAAGAATGTCCAATGGAAAAAAGTCTCTTCAACAAATGGTGTTGGGAAAACTGGACAGTCACATGCAGAAGAATGAAACTGGACCGTTTCCTTATACCACACACAAAAATAGACTCAAAATGGTTGAAAGATCTCAATGTGAGACAGGATTCCATCAAAATCCTAAAGAAGAACACAGGCAGCAACCTCTTTGACCTCAGCCACAGCAACTTCTCCCTAGAAACATTGCCAAAGGCAAGGGAAGCAAGGGCAAAAATGAACTATTGGGACTTTATCAAGATAAAAAGCTTTTGCACAGCAAAAGAAACAGTCAACAAAACCAAAAGACAACCGACAGAATGGGAGAAGATATTTGCAAATGACATATCAGATAAAGGGCTAGTATCCAAAATCTATAAAGAACTTCTTAAACTCGAACCCAAAGAACAAATGATCCAAACAAGAAATGGGCAGAAGACATGAACAGACATTTTTTCCAAGGAAGACATCCAAATGGCCAACAGACACATGAAAAAGTGCTCAATATCGCTTGGCATCAGGGAAATCCAAATCAAAACCTCAGTGAGATACCACCTCACACCAGTCAGAATGGCTAAAATTAACCAGTCAGGAAACAACAGATGTTGGTGGGGATGAGGAGAAAGGGGAACCCTCCTGCACTGTTGGTGGGAATGCAAGCTGGTGCAGCCACTCTGGAAAACAGTATGGAGGTTTCTCAAAAAGTTGAAAATAGAGCTAACATACGATCCAGCAATTGCACTACTGGGTATTTACCCCAAAGATACAAATGTAGAGATCTGAAAGGGTACGTGCACCCCAGTGTTTATAGCAGCAATGTCCACAATAGCCAAACTCTGGAAAGAGCTAAGATGTCCATCAACAGATGAATGGATAAAGAGGATGTGTTATATGTATATATATATAATGGAATATTATGCAGCCATCAAAAGGAATAAAATCTTTCCATTTGCAACGATGTGGATGGAACTGGAGGGTATTATGCTGAGCGAAATAAGTCAATCACAGAACGACATGTATCATATGACCTTACTGATATGAGGAATTCTTAATCTCAGGAAACAAACTGAGGGTTGCTGGAGTGGTGGGGGGGTGGGAGGGATAGGGCAGCTGGGTGATAGACATTGGGGAGGGTATGTGCTATGGTGAGTGCTGTGAATTGTGCAAGACTGTTGAATCACAGATCTGTACCTCTGAAACAAATAATACATTATATGTTTAAAAAAAAAGAAGAAAAAGAAGAAGATAGCAGGAGAGGAAGAATGTAGGGGGGGAATCGGATGGGGAGATGAACCATGAGAGACTATGGACTCTGAAAAGCAAACTGAGGGTTCTAGAGGGGAGGGGGTTGGGAGGATGGGTTAGTCTGGTGATGGGTATTAAAAAGGGCACATTCTGCATGGAGCACTGGATGTTATATGCAAATAATGAATCATGGAACACTACATCAAAAACTAATGATATAATGTATGGTGATAACCTAACATAATAAATACACACACACACAAAGTAACTGTACATCAACATTACTCTATTTGGTAACTTCTCCTTTGGGGTTGGGTTATCAATTCTGAAACTGTGTGATAAGTATTAGGGCCTGACCAAATAATTAAGTTGTAGCTAATGAGAGATAGGTTTCTCGCTCTCAGAGTAGGAAATTATACATAAATCACAATGAACCCCCTCATGCTGGACTAGAATCTGAGATATCAATATAAAGTCATATTTATTTTTATTAATTTTTATTTTTTAAAGATGTTATTTATTTATTTGACAGAGAGAGGGAGAACAAGCAGGGAGAGGGAGAGGGAGAAGTAGGCTCCCCGTAGAGCAGGGAGCCTGATGTAGGGCTTGATCCCAGGACCCTGGGATCATGCCCTGAGCCAAAGGCTGATGCTTAACTGACTAAGCCAGCCAGACACCCCTCACATTTCCTTTTATTTACACAGACATAGATAATTATTATAGATACATGTGTATAAATGAATTATTACATACACCCAATTTTTTAGCCCTGCCTGCTGAGATGACTTAGAAGCAGTTATATTTCAATAGCATCAACCACATGTGGAGCTCAGGTTGGAGTGTCTAATACCATCCTATCCTTCAGTAAAAGGAATGAAAGCTTTTTAGAACATGGCTGATCCTTGGACTTGAACAAGAGAAACCCAACATGAACCTACATCTTATGGTGTCAAAGAAAGTTTGGGGACATACCAAAGGGAAACAAGAGCCAACCTGGAAGACCTCAATGGCCAGTGCTGGAAAACCCCAAGCAAAAAGAAATGGAATAATGGAATACAACCTGAAGTATGAAATAAATGTATAGAAGTTGATACTTATATAAATAAATTATTGAATAGATAAATGGGGCAAAAATGACAAATTTTCCTGACAGAAAAATTACAGTCTTTAAAGGAAATTGCCTTCCATGAATGGAGTTTAAGTTTCCTCCCCTTTAGTGTTGTCTGGACTTGGTGACTGGCTTCTGCAGAATATAGCATGTAAAAGTAAAAATAGTTACTTTTACAGTAGAGGAGCTTGGAAGGTCTTTTTTTTTTTTAAGATTTTATTTATTTTTTTGACACCGAGAGAGAGAGAGAGAGAGAGAGCGAGCAAGGGGAGTGGCAGAGGGAAAAGCAGGCTCCCAGTGGGGGAGCCTGACGTGAGGCTAGATCCCAGGACCCAGAGATCATGATCTGAGCCAAAGACAGACGCTTAACCAAGTGAGCCACCCAGGCACACAGCTTGGAAGCTCTTAACCAAGTGATCAAGTTTAATGTCACAGTGGTGTCATGTTGACATCATACACCTTCTGATATGATGAAATGAGACAACAATTTATCTCTATGGGATTGTTTCCAAAGCTCCATACCTCCAGCCTAATTATGAGGAAAACATCAAACAGACCCAATTGAGTACCTGACCAGTACTCTTCAAAACCCTTAATGTGATAAAAACAAGCATAGAAAATTGTCACAAGTCAGAGGAGACTAGGTCAATACAGCGAGTATGGGCAATGTGATATCCTAGACTGGATCCAAGAACAGAAAAACTGTATTAGTGGAAACTGATAAAATATGAGTAAGGTTGTAATTTAGATAATAGTTATGTACCAATGTTAACGTCTTAATTTTAACAAGTGTACCATGGCTTTGTTAACATTAGGAGAAATGGGGTGAAAGGTGTATGGGAATTTTCTGTACTATGTTTACAACAGGTCTTTTTTTTTAAAAGAGATTCTTTTTTTTTTTTTTTTTTTTTTTTAAAGATTTTACTTATTTATTTGAGACAGAGAGCCGAGCAGGGAGCCCGATGCGGGACTCGATCCTGGGGCTCCAGGATCATGACCTGAGCCGAAGGCAGTCGCTTAACCAACTGAGCCACTCAGGCGCCCTACAACAGGTCTTTAAATCTAAAATTATTCCAAACAAAACTTTGTTAAATGTTGTATGTCAACTATACTTCAATTGAAAAAAAATTTATTTAAAACAAAAGAACACTTTGGGTTTTGACGGTTGAGGTGTGGTGTGGTTTGTTTGCAGTAAGTCATAAAGAAAGCAAAGATTAAAAAGCAGTAAGAGATATTATTATGTTGACTACCCACCCTATTTCTTTCTTGAGCCAGTATTGCCTTTGCTGATCTCACTATCCTGCCACAGCAGAGATAGCCAGATTTTGGACTACAAGTTAAAAGGACAAATTTTTCTTAGTTCTTTCTGAATTGTTGCTATTTTTACACAGGGCATTTTATATGCTTGAGAATTGATCTATTCAAGGTTGTATTTATTTAACTGATTAAAGTTTAAGACAAAATGGGCAGACCTTGCAATTCTGGTGAATAGCCCGATTTGCACTTTTATCTTGTTAAGCAATCCACTTTGATAAATTCACTTGGCCAACGATATCATCATGACATCAATGGTGGGGCTAGACCAATAGATCACAACTCCATTTCTGAGATTCTCTGACTTTGTAAATTTATTTTGTTTTCCCTTCTGGCTCTGCATCATCTCACTCTGGCTGAAAACATGCTAGATTTTGTTTGTTGGTTGGTTTCCCTAGAAAACAATTTAATGTGTGCTTCACAGATGTTTCCTTTACACTGGCCTGAGGAGGTACAGATGTTTAACTCTGCCTATCTCCAACAGAGCGGAAATATTCTGAGTATTCTTTGGCGGCTGTTTTTCTACAAAACTCTTAGTTAACACTTCTTGAAACCCCTGTATATATCATTGAACATGAACATATCTATCATAGAATTTAAAAGGAAATCTCAAAATTAGGGCTTACTTTTACTAAACTCATTAATTCAATATTAAACTGTCCTGATCATAAATTAGGAATATCAAGTACACTAGGTTCTGCCAGTTGAACCATAAATAAGAAACAGAATCTGCCTCTGTGAGTACACAGACTAATTTAGAATGAGCCATGCGAGTAATTAAATTTTTGACATACATAGTACATTCGAATATGGTCAGGTAGCTATTGTGCCAAACAAATTAAAATAATAAGTACTTGAATAATAGAATAAGCAGCATCAACCTCCTTGAGGCTATATATAAGCTGCATCTTCACGGATGTGTAGGCATTTGTCAAATACATCTTACCTTATTTAAATTTCAAGATTATGGTTGCAACCTTGGAATGAAACTTCTATTGCTATCATTTAATATCTGTTTTTGAGACTATAAAACAAAGTATTTCAGAAGTGGGTGCTTATTCTCATTAACTACAACAAGCAAATAATCAAGCCCATATCCAAATGATACAACCATGTGCTGTGTGCACATATGTACATACATATACAGATACATGTTTATGTATATAAGTACCTATACCTAGTATCATGCATATAAAGATGCTGACATTTCTATCACCTCAAAATATAAGCACTATTAATTATTTAATATATAAATCTGTATGTATACCATGATTTGGAAGATACATATATATATTACAATAATAGGTACAATGGGCCAGAACTGAGACCCTCAAATGAAATTGAGTTAACAGAAGATCTGGTCCAGCTTTGTGGGCATGAATGGTACAGTCTTACAGGGCTCATATTCATAGGGCCTCACATTCAGTTTAATTTTCTGCCATAGACTCATGAAATTATTATTATTTTTATTTTTTAAAGATTTTATATATTTATTTGACAGAGAGAGACACAGCGAGAGAGGGAACACAAGCAGGGGGAGTGGGAGAGGGAGAGGCAGGCTTCCTGTGGGGCGGGGAGCCCGATGCGGGGCTCGATCCCAGGACCCTGGGATCATGACCTGAGCCGAAGGCAGACGCTTAACGACTGAGCCACCCAGGCGCCCGACTCATGAAATTATTGACAATCTTATCTTTGAACATATGTTTTGAAAATTTTCCAGGCAGCTGGAAAATGGAACAAGTGGGTAAGCAGAGGAGATGTATGTGATATGTCTGTCTGCCAGTCCTTGCCACCCATTCACATATCGCATTCCCAATGCCCTACAAGAATGAGCATATAAATGTGGCGCACCTGTGTGGGGTGATGTGTGGGGTACAGCCAGACTCAAAACAAGAGGGAAGGAAGTGTGTTACATCTACAATGAAGCAAGCAGAGACACAAAGGGCCCCAACAGGCCATGCTTTCCATTCTAACCAGAACTTACTTTGAACACCAAAAGAAGGTAAATGAATTCTTTTTTTTTTTTTTAAAGATTTTATTTATTTATTTGAGAGAGAGAATGAGATAGAGAGAGCATGAGAGGGAGGAGGGTCAGAGGGAGAAGCAGACTCCCCGCCGAGCAGGGAGCCCGATGCGGGACTCTATCCTGGGACTCCAGGATCATGACCTGAGCTGAAGGCAGTCGCCTAACCAACTGAGCCACCCAGGCGCCCAGAAGGTAAATGAATTCTAAGAAACATAAAGAGCCAAGAGAAATGATCATATTCTTTCTTATTTGGGTTACTTGTCTGTGTTAGCTAAATAACCACTGCAAGTGAAAATGATGACACGGGATGAAACGTAACGAAAGAGGGCAACTCAAAGTTACTCTTCCTTTCAATCCTTCCTTATTCATCAGTAAGCCCAAAGTAGAGTACTAGTAAAATATGTCAACTTGGATCAAAAGGGAAATAAAAAGTTACCTTATTTTTGCCATTGCAGTATTCTAATAACAATAAAATATATACAAGTATGATGAGCTAAAAAAAAAAATCAATCGGGTAATCTTGGTGATTCCATATGAATTAAAAGCTCTCATATTTGTATTAAAACTGTCATTGACCAATACAAAGGTGAACAAAAGGTAATGATGATGACCTAAAATTTTAATTTTTATTTACTTAGAATGGCATTAAATACCAAATAAAACACAACATGACAATTAAAGAGCTTACAGAGGAAAATGCTTTATATTTGAGTACATGTAGCAGCACTTACTTAACCACTTTTTATTATTCCTGCGTGCTATGTGCTACTATATGAATAAGGGGACTCCAGATATTTTTTTTGCAGTGGGACCCACAAATTATATACCAGCATTTACAGAGGAAAGAACGTTGGTTAATATTCACAGTCCATAGTAACAACAACTCAGCCTTTTCATTGGAAAGAGACTTGCATATGAGAGGTTGCATGAGATAGGGGCTAAAGAAAGGACTAGGGAGACAAACATCTATGATTTTAAATCATGGTTCTGCTACTTAATAGCTGACACTATGCAATATGGAAATTGTGTGACCCTCAGCTTTACATCTGCTTTCTGAACCGGAGAATGGCAATAATAAGATCACTTCCCTTACAGGGTCCTATTTACTTAAATTATATACTGAAAAGGCTATATGCTTATAACAGTGTACCTAGACCATGGTGAATGTGACGTAATTTGTTTGCTGCTACCATTACCATTATTTTATGTGTATATAGAAATGTTCCCACACGATTCAAAAATGGAGGGAAAATAATTGATGAAATTTAATTAGAAATGATTTGGTGAGTGAGGACTTACAGAAGACAGGAGGAAATTAAATCATAATGTTGTAACATAGTGGGCCAAGTAAAAATCTTTGGGAAATGAATTGATAGGAAAATTATCTAGCCAGCTCTAAATAACAAAACTGATTATACAATGACCACAGAACAGCGATTCAAATCATGATTAAAGTGGAAGGCAGTTTTGTCAAAAGATTCAGAGTGATTTGAGCCTCACTCTGTGGGTTACGATAAAATTTGGAAACATATTCTGGGTTGTCCCAGAATGAAGTGAGTTCCCTTCATAGGAGGTAAATAAGCATAGGCCGAAGAAACAACTGAAAAAGTTATCATATACAAGATTCAACATCTTTTTTGAACTATATAGTTTATAAAGTTTCTTTTTATGTAGGATGACAACAAAAGATAGATAAAAGTGAAATTTTCATAAAATGAGTAATACAGTCAAGAAAGTAGTTATTTGTCAGGGTGCCTGGGTGGCTCAGTTGTTAAGTGTCTGCCTTTGGCTCAGGTCATGATCCCAGGTGCTGGGATCGAGCCCCGCATCTGACTCCTTGCTCGGCAGGAAAGCCTGCTTCTCCCTTTCCCGCTCCCCCTGCTTGTGTTCCTGCTCTCGCTGTCTCTCTCTCCGTCAAATAAATAAATAAATAAAATTAAAAAAAAAAAAAAGTAGTTATTTGTTGATATTTACAGTTAGGTTTTACCTTCTAAAGATTATAGCTAAAAGAACCAGAAATGATGTTAAGAAAGATAAAGGAAGGAAAAAATCTAAAACATATAAAAAGAAATTCTCCCTCTAGATGGTTTTGAGGAGAAAAGGTAATTTTTAATGAGAAAAATATTTAAACAAAATGCAGAGCATTATCCAATGAGAAAACATCACACCCAAACTCAAAGCCCACCCAAACTTTGGCAAATTTCGTATGTGTGACAGAAGGGGATTTCCGTTGAAGCTAATTAACCTTAAGCTCCAGAGACTTTATTTCATGTCTCTACCAAACACTGCCTAATGTTTTAAAGGGCTCATGAAAGTGTATATTCTTGAAGCTTCACAAAATGTAGGCCATTTACTAACTGCATCTAAGGTCAAATGTTAAAAGTCATATTCACGTATGTAAAAAGTCATGTTTACATTTGTCAAAAGGCATGCTCATATGTTACCCCCCCCTTTCTTGACCATACCTCCACGTGATAGGACACCTTCTAAGTAGCTGTCTTAGGCAACTTTCCTTACCACCAGCCCTCCTTTAGTGTAGCTCATAAGGTTCATATTTTTAGGTACATTCACAGAGTATTAGGGAGACAATTTGAACCGTAAGGCTAGCCTGCATCTCCGGTCTTGATTACTGGAGATAAAGTTATTATTGTGATAATTATTGTTATTTTGTATCTAGTGCCTAACAGCCAAATACTTGAAGGAAAGCACAGATATCACTTAATTTCATCACAAGAGCAGTCATTTCGAGTTCAAGGTGCTACGCATGATTACCCTGACTCATCTAAAGTACCTTGCTTGTCCACTTCTTTCTTACTTCATTTTTAAAGCCAACTGTGCAATCCCTTGATCCCGGAATCAACTTTACTTCTTTCCTACATCTTTTTAAGGTCTTCTCCCTTCACTCTATCACCACTTTTCTTTACACTTCACTTTTTCTTTCTATTCCCTCTTTAACACATCAGTCTTCATTAATACATCTTTCTTAACACATCAATCAAATATGATAGTGTATGAGAAGTCTGTTTCTCCTTTGTTTCTTGTATTACTCATTATATTATATGCACACCCATCTTTTTAAATAGATTATAAATTCATTAATGGAAACATCCAAGGTTCACATTATTTTTCTACCTTTTCGATACTTTTGCACACAGGAGACATTAAGTATATACTGAATAGTTTTTGGGTGTTTGTTTTTTTGTTTTGTTTTGTTTTGTTTTGTTTGTAAACTATAGGTTGCAGGCTTCTTATGTTAGGAATTTAGTTGCTAAATCTCTGTATTAACAGCTCTTAAAATCATTTCTTTGAGTACAGTTAAATTCACTGGTACTCATTTTGAAAAGTAAAAACATAAATTTTACAGCTCTGTCCTTACCTATGCATCTGTTGCTGAAGTAGAAATCAATTTTCATTTGGTTTGGTAATGTCCTATTCAAAGATAACATCTTATATGTGTTTTAAAAGGAGCTTGACCATAATAACTTAAGAATATTTTTTCCTTCGGAGGGGGAGACGAACCATGAGAGACTATGGACTCTGAGAAACAAACTGAGGGTTCTAGAGGGGAGGGGGGTAGGAGGATGGGTTAGCCTGGTGATGGGTATTAAAGAGGGCACGTTCTGCAAGGAGCACTGGGTGTTATGCACAAACAATGGATCATGGAACACTACATCTAAAACTAATGATGTAATGTATGGGGATTAACATAAGAATAAAAACTAAAAAAAAAAAAAACTAAAAAAAAAGAATATTTTTTCTTTCAATTCTTTAAAATGCTTATTAATCATCTGAATTTTTTTATTATTTTAAAAGGTCTTTGAGTGCAAGCCAGAAAAGAAAGTAAATCTCATTTAATAATACAAGAATGCTTGGTTAGGCAAAGTTTTAAGCCTTATTTTTCAAAACTCAGAGGAGTTTAAAAATCCAGTCTTTGAACCATACTGACTAATGTTAAAATGCCTATTATTTTTCTCCCTTGCAAAACCTTAAAAGAACCCCGGGGCGCCTGGGTGGCTCAGTCGTTAAGCGTCTGCCTTCGGCTCAGGTCATGATCCCAGGGTCCTGGGATCGAGCCCCACATCGGGCTCCCTGCTCAGCAGGAAGCCTGCTTCTCCCTCTTCCACTCCCCCTGCTTGTGTTCCCTCTCTCACTGTGTCTCTCTCTGTCAAATAAATAAATAAAATCTTAAAAAAAAAAAAAAAGAACCCCTATGCCATGCCTATCAATCCTCAGTTTTTCATTTGCTTTTGTGTTGGTAGGTAGGACTTAAAAAGAATTCACACTACCAGCAGCCTGAAATTTCCACTGGAGCCTATTAAAGAAAAGGTGACACAGGTGTGTATTTGATCAAGTCTAAAGATATAAATCTGGGACTGTTTAGTGTATAGCACTATGAACTTGGTAATGCAACTTCTGCTACTGGAGTAAAAGCAACCTTATTTACCCTCTCACATTAAACAACTTAAAAAATAAAGAAAATAAATGGAACAGCATTTTTCAGTTATTAGATGACCCTACAATTAGCCCTGGGACAAAGTATTGTGAAAGCTATCAACAGTTATGATCAATTTAACATACAAAATGTATATACATGTGAATTTTTATTTCATGTCTTTATAAGCTGATAAAGACCCTGCTTAGTAGTTATAGCTTTTCTAGACTAACTATGCAAATACAGAGAAACCATGGGCCAATACTTTCACAGGAACTTAGGAGAGCTTACTGATTTTGTGAACTTAAATAAGGATATTTTCAGAAAAGCTCATGTAAGCTATACACATTCCACACTGAATCATTGTTTCAAATACCTCAAATTGTCCAAATCATTTAATCACATAAGGAGCGTTAGGAATTATCAGAAGAGATTAGCAAACCCGTTTGTAATTGTTCTTCTCTCTAAATAAAATGGTTTTATTCTGTGATCTTCCACTCAGTGATATTTATTTATTTATTTATTTATTTATTTATTTATTTATTTAATTAATTTATTTTTTTCTGGTGTGTGTATGTGTTCACTCTTAAGGCTGGGTTAGGCAGCCTTACACAATCAGCACCAGAACCTGGATTTAAAAATTCCCTTATTTGGGGGGTGCCTGGGTGGCTCAGTAGGTTAAGCATCTGACTCCATTTCAGCTCAATTCATGATCTCAGGGTCCTGGGATGGGGCCCTGCATCAGGCTCCATGCTCAGCATGGAGTTTGCTTGTCCCATTCCCTCTGCTCCTTCATCTCTCTCTCTCTCTCTCATAAATATTTTTTTTAAATCCCCTCATTTTGCTCAGAGTCATGAATGTCTTCCTTGATGTTGACCCCAATAAATCTGATGAACAAAAAGTTTACATAGAACCTGGAAAACAAATCTGGGGAAGGACAAGAATTCCAATTCTAACTGAATTCCAATCATAAAAGAAAGTGGGTATGTTTTGACATAAACAGGCTGATGCCAAAAGGTGCTACAATCCCCCTAACAGAGAACATGTACATGCATTAAAGAAATCCAAGGAGACACAAATATTTGAAATGTCCACTTAAATGTTTTTCCATACGACTAAATAGTACAGCTCGCTATTTTGGTAAGTTACTAAGCTGCACACACACACAAAATGCATTATGATACAAAAAAAATTAAATGTTATTCTGACAGGTATACCCAGCTGCAGGATGGATATTGAGACAGTGCTAACAGCTACTATAAGCACAGTGGGAATTTTTACATTATGACTTTTTTCCTTCTATTAAATTCTGCCACAGCCATTTAAAAGTCATTTTTTTCATGATCTGTGAACTTTCAAACCAATTTCAGATTAACAGTGCTATGTGGAGCCAGCAATAACTAAGATCCTTGGAAAATTAGAAAAGATGGCTAATTTTCTAAAGAACATAAGGTACTTTGAGAGTTTCACAATTGTTCACTGAGGAGCTTTCAACTGACTGGCTGCCGGGATCTCTCCTGTCTTCTCCAGCCTCTCAACTTCCAGCTAACATCCTTGTTCAAATATCAATCTAGGTCATTTTTCTCTTCTCACCTTCAAGTCCTTTGCAAAACCAAATAATATGCTTAGAAACACCTATTTTCTCCTTCCACCATGCCATTACATTTTCATCAGACATATCGTAACATTTCTTCTCAGTCTTTTTTTTTTTTTTTAAGATTTTATTTATTTGAGAGAGAGAATGAGACAGAGAGAGAGAGCACGAGATGGGGGAAGGTCAGAGGGAGAAGCAGGCTCCCCGCTGAGCAGGGAGCCCGATGTGGGGCTCGATCCTGGGACTACCAGGATCATGACCTGAGCCGAAGGCAGTCGCTTAACCAACTGAGCCACCCAGGCGCCCCCATATCGTAACATTTCTTATCATTCTGGACATTTCCTAGTTTAATCGGAAGTGAGACACCAGCTACCTCTAAACTAGGCTTGCCTGAAGAAAGATTTTTCTACACAGTGGTTCCCCTGTCACCTCATTCCAAGTAAGTGCTTTTCAGGTCCTCCCCTCAAAAACATACTTTGACATAAAGCTGATTTTACTGTCTCCGGATTGGTATGACATTTTTTTTTTCTTCTTTTTCGATGTATTTTATTTGGACGTTCTCTTCCTTAGGCTTACTGGGTTACTAGAAGCCGGGAAAGTCGTCTCTAACTCAAGAAAGTCCCTTTCTCTCTGCTCTTCAAGGAGGTGCTCATGAAAAATGTTTTGATGTAGAAGAAAATATATCAACCTACTTCATCAGTGGAGACTGTTTCTGAACCTTCAGGAAAGCAACAGATATTCTCCAAGAACAATGCTTTCCTGAGATTTTTCAATGCATTTTAAAATTAAAATAAGCTGATTGTCAAAATTAAGCCAATTTCTTTTGCCCCAAAATGTATACTTTCAGAGGTTTAGAAGTCATTTTCTGATGGAATGATTTAAAAGTTTAACAGTTGCTGTCATTATTACTGGTTAGAATGCTGAATTTAAAGATTTTATCCATAATTCCATATGGAATAGCTATCTTTTTAAACTGAAACCTGAGGCATTTCACTTGTTTTCTGTTTGTTTTTCCCCCTTTGGTAGAGAATGAGAACTGGTTGCTACAGCAACAGATTTATTCTCCAAGTACGCTGGGGTACTTTCATCAGATGTTCACTCTGACAGTGAGTTCTGCTATTTGAATGTCTGACTTTTACAACCACAGCTAATTACAAAACCTGTAACAATTTCATTCTGTTGCCCTACAGGTTAATGCAAAACTTGTAGTATTGAAGAAAATGTGGGTTGCCAAAATAATTCTTAGGAAGAACAGAGAAAAATAAGTAATTACATTTTTAAATCTATAGTGAGAAATATTAAACTTTAAATTATCTGTAGCTATTAGGTTTATAAAATACCTTTGGGGAATAAGAAAAAAAAATGTCAGTTTTCCCTTTCTTCATTTTTCTCTGTCACTTTTCAACCATCGTTCTTGAATTAGAACTAGAATATTATATTGTATTTCAATCATTTGGCTTTTCAACTAGAGAATTTAACCCCTGAACCAGAGGAGGAAGTTAAACCCACCATGTTTGGATTTTCTACCATATGAACTACATTTTTATCTCTTACTAATTCTTAACTTCCTAAAAACGTGGTGTGTTTTAAAGCTACAGAATGGACTTATTATATTGGAAAACAAAAGTGAATATTCCAAGCTCTTGCTTTGTCAATTTTTATAAAAAGCAAAAAGGTGAGATATGTTAAACCTAACAAAAGCTTTTGGAAAAATCAATCCATAGAAAACAAATGTGAAAAAAAAAATGAACAAAAGAGGAAATTTCTTAGGCAAGTAAAAACAGAAAGACCTGCAGCCTAAGGGTTAAAACAGTAAATACAGAGCAAGTCCAGGGGATCCAGCTTTCAGTTACTACCCCCAGCACTGTAATGACTCCATCTGTAAGAACAATTTCCAGGTAGCAATCCCACCAGGAGCATCACTCTGCTTTGCCCAACTGCCATTCTGTACCAAATTCAACACACTTATTCCAGATCTGTGGGCAATGCTAGGCTCTGCCTCCACTAGCTCATAATGAAACAACATCAACAAAATAATATACTTTTTAAAAATATAAACAATTTCCTTTCACTAAAAAAATGCAAGGGTCTTGCTTTCCAAAATGCCATTTTAAAGGAAATTTCAGCCTTTTTCTATAATTTCACTCCTCACATACTCATAGTACCTGCAGAGTAACTTACATGCATTCACTTTTTTATTATCATTATCACCTGCCAGAACACAAAGACTCCTTAAGACCAGGAACAAGTAATTTCTAACACCTCAACCTATTTGTGTATGAGTTTTCTGTTGCTTGGACTGGTCTGCATATTTTCTTCGGCTACAGGTAAAAATTTGGAGCCTAAATATTTTATATGTAAAGTTGCACTCTGCAGCATTGCTTTAGAGCAGAACCTTGAAAAAGATCCAAAAATCAATCAATAACATATTGGTAACATAAATTATGTATACCCATGCCAAAGACAATGACTGAAAAGGGAAAAAAAATAATATGCATCTATATCAATTGATGTGAAATACACATAGCCTAAATGGAAAGAATTTCCTTCATGTATGGTTGCCAAACAGCCTTTTATTTCTAGTTTATATAAATTTATTTTATGGGAAAAGACCTAGAAGAATGTTCACTAAAATACAGATTTTAATTTCTGAGTACTGGCCCTATTTTATATTCGTAGATAACATCTTCCATCTTTAAAATTTATTATCTTTTCAAATGTCTCCCAAAACCTTGAAAATAGGCAGTTAATTACTGTTAAGATACCAATCTTTTATTTATACTTCTGGCCCTTAAACTTTCTGAAGAGTATAAAATTACATATGTTTGTCGATGGTATTGTCATTGCTTTATTATCTTCTAATATTGCAGTGAAACCTGTTAGACATGAAATGTTATACATATTCTCTAGTCATGTGGAATACCAGCTGCACCGGTGATATTTGGTCCAAAAAGGGAGTATATTCATTCTTTGTGGTTGCAGTAATAAATTGCTACATACTCAGTAGCTTAAAGCATCAGAAATTTATTCTCTCACAGTTCTGGAGGACAATGTCAACATCAAAGTGTTGGCCAAGTCTAAGGGAGATTCTGCTCCTTGACTCTTTTAATTTCTATGGCTGGCAACTTCTCTCACCAAAAGTGTCTCAAAATTCTCTTCCTCTCTTAGAAGGATACATGTGATTCATTTAGAACTCACTTGATAACCCTAATAAATTCCTCCTCTCAAGATCCTTAATTCAGTCATCTTTTTTTATATATGTATAATTTAGTCATATATTTTGCCATGTGAGGTATAGCCACACTCTTCAGGGATTTGATGTAGATATCTTTTGGGGGAGCTATTTTTTTAGCCCCACCACAGAGGAGAAACAGTGAAACTGGCCTTCCTATCACCTGGTTTGAGGGCCTCAGAAATGCTTCCCTTTGCTGGACTATTTTCTACTCCGAAGTAGTCTCATGCCTCATTTTCCAACTGCTGGGATATAGGGAGCCTGGGCAGGGAAGTATGTAGGATTTGTACAAAAATTCTCTCAGATCCCCATCGCTGGCTCTCTCCCTTCTGGGACTTCCTCTGATCTTAGGCAGTCAAATGTGGTTGCCCCTTCTCTTCTTTTTGGTTCCTCTATACAAAAAATTGGCAGACTTTCTATCAGATTTTTAGTGGCCCGTGGAATCACACTGCAACCTCTTGCCAACATAAGTGAAACAATGAGGAATTCACCCCCATGCTGGTAGCTTCTGTGAGTTTCCAACTGCTTCCGCTGTTTTTGTGTTTATATTTATTCCTCAAAATCCTCAGTAGTTATTTTGTTTTATATACACTTGTATACAGTTATCTATTGTAGGGTTAGTTTTGTGGAAGGCTCTCATTACTACCCCACGTGAGACTAACAAAACCTGGTTCTTTTCACTTTGGTACATGTTCAAACACCCCACCTGCTTCCAGGTTCCCTCTAAACAGTCCATTCAGGGAGATAAGGTCTCATGTACTCTCCATATAGAGTCTAAATTATGAGAGAGTATACTAATGAATTAATGGTTAATAAAATTATTTTCATACCTATCAGTTAATTATACCAATGTGACCATCTAGTGATTGTTGGAGGGGGGAAATCAATACTGATATTTTTGGCAAAACAAAGCTACTTTCCTTTACCTAGAGTTCAAGTAACCATGAAAGGAGTAAAAATAAATTTTGTGTCATAGAAGAACCAGTAACACAATCATTAGAATATTCCTTTGGCAAAGCCCTTGATTTAAAGTTGCAATACAAAGAACTTGTAGTCAAATTTGTAGTCAGATTTAAGTGGTAAAAAATTTAAATGCAAGCTATTTATAATTGTCAAATAATGTTTGAGTCAATATCTTAAAGCAGTTTTTTTCCCATATTTCAATCAAACTATTTCTGTTTTTGCTTATTAGTTTGTTTATAATTTTCTCTTCTAATGCACAAAATGATTTTAATAAAATGTTATTACTTTTATTTAATTTTAATTTTAACATATAAAACAATAACATACTTGGATATAGAACACAAAATAAAAAAGGAATCATATATATTTATAAAATGCAAAACAATTAGAATTTTTTTCTTATTCTTAGACTCACTGAATCTAAGGATTTTTCCAGTGAGGATAAGAATGCTACTCAATTTTGAACAATTAAACTCTAATAGAATTTATAATAACTTACTTTCATGGAAAGCATGATAAAGTTTAATACTATAACCAAAATCCCATTTTTGATTCAAAAAAGATTCTGAAGATTAAATAAAAATTATAATAATCTAAATAACTCACTATAGGCTTTCACCACATTCTACACCCAGAGCTTTTACAAGAAACATAAATCAGAAATATCTTTACTTCTTTTCCTCCTTATCAATGTCACTTGTCACTTTAAATATTTTAAAAGTTATTTTCTCTACATATGTTTTCTATAGTTACTATGTGCTGTTTATGGGTGGTTGGAGGATTTCAACTATGTCTCTCATATCAGAATATACCTGTTTTCCAAAGGCCTATCAAATTGTATCATAAGTGGATTGAGAATGCTTTGCAACTATATTCTTGTTTGAGAACTGACCTGTGGAATAAACAGGAACTTAGAGTCACTACATATTATTAAGATCAACCTACAGTTTGAAAAGTGTACAATTTGTTAGAAAAGTAAAGAACAGGGGCTCCTGGGTGGCTCAGTGGGGAGTCTGCTCCTCCCTCTCCCTCTGCCTCTCCCCCTGCTCATGCTCGCTTCTGCTCTCTCTTGCTCACTCTCTCTATCAAATAAATAAAATCTTAAAGAAAAAAAAAACAAAATCAATCAGGAGTAATAATTTTCTTGCACCTTATTTGCTACTGTCACTTTAAATCTGCTTTGTCAAAGAAATACCCCTACATTGTTTTCTATGAGTTTCCTGACAGGAGTCTGTACCTTGTCTCACATAAAATGAATCAGTCAGTGCAACTATGTAACAATCCATGGTGTCTCCTTTCTGATGAGAGGATTTATGTACAGTTACTACAATTTCTCAGAACACTACCATATATGTACTCATGAATTAATATACATCAAACGGTTTCAAACAATGTCTTAGTCCATTTGGGCTGCTAAAATAAAAATACCAAAGAATGGGTGGCTTAAAGACAGCCAAAATTTAATCCTCACAGTTTTGGAGGCTGAGAAATCCAAGATGATACATGGGCAGATTCTATGTCTGGTGAGACACTACTTTCTCAGTAACTGGGTCTTTTCATTATAACCTCACATAGCAGAAAGTTTGTAAGGGATCTCTAAAGGGCGTTATTTTAAGGGCACTAATCCATTTTTAAGAGGACTTTTTTGAGGACCCAAACAGTTCCCAAAGGCCCTACTTCCAAACACCATCACACTGAGTAGTGGATTTCAACCTACGAAATAAATTTGGGGAACACAAACTTTCAGTCCATACTAAGCAACATTACTAATTTGTGATCAACAGAGGACTGCCTAAAAAGTTGATCATATATTGATCTTGCAGTTAAACCACTTTTCATCAAGCTACACCTTTTAAAATATAAATGTAAAAGTAGATTCTTTGTCTTGCTTAGAGATGATTACAGTTATTTTAAAATTTTACTTTAAAAGGAATATTCAAATAAATTTAACAAATTCAAATTTAATAAATTTAAATTGATCAATAAAGTTAATTAAATTCATTATTTTTAAGGAAATAAATTTTTATCGACACTTATACCCTATGGAACAACATATATAATATTTTTAACAAGTTCATCATCAATCTTTAAGTATATTTTATATTAACTTTTCTCCTTTATTCTTCAACACTGTAAAAAAAAAATTGTTGTTTTTTTTTTTTTTTCCTACCATGCTCACGGAGTAGCATTTAACTTATAAGAAAACTGACAATTATCTGGATCAAGAGAAAGGAAAATTTACAAAAACTATAGCCACACTAATGATGTAGAAGTCAACAGTCATCAGTATTACGTGTGTAAAATAATTCATTTCCAATAGTCAAACCTTACTATGTACTTGTTAAATGTATCCCTTACTCTATGAAGAGGATGCAATTAAAAGTTAACTTTGGTGTGGCACAGGCTTCGATAATACTTTCCCCTTCACCATAAATATTACCTGTCATTTGTTTTTAGCCAGTGGAATATAGTAAAGGTGATAGGAGAGTGAGTCCTTGATTAAACTCCATTACATAAGATTCCATCTTAGCAGACTGAGTGAGAGACTCTCCTACTGGGCTTCCAGAAGTGACCTCCATGTTGTCAAAGTTCCCAGAGGGAGAGGGCCATGTGGCAAGAAATCATGAGTAGCCCTTAGAACAACTTCCAGCTGACAGCCACCAACAAATAAGAAACTTAGTTTTACAAGGGCAAGGACTTGCATTCCAGCAATAGTCCTGAGAGTCTAGAAGAGGATCCTGGCCTCCAGAAAGGAACACAGCCCAGATGATGGCTTCACTTTTGCCTCCTGAGACCCTGACCAGAAGACCCAGCAAAGCTGCACCCGAAAACTGTGATACAATAAATGTGTATTGTTCTAAGCTGCTGTGTTTATGATCATGTCCTACACAGCAACAGAAAACTAAGCCACCTTGTTTAATTTTGCTGACATGTTATCACCAGTTAGGGTCATCTTAAACTAGGAAGTAATTACATGCGAGTGAGACTGTGCATCTGTGTATGTCTATATGACATTGCCTATCAAATCTAACATATGCTTCTAAAACTGTTAATTAAAATGCCTCAAACTATTTATATAATTTTGACCAGTTTTTGTATTTTTCACTTGTAATGAAAAATTTGGTGCTAACCTAAATTAAATGAACTCCTAAAGCCTAAGAAATCAAAACCAATGTGGTCATCAGTGACATGTATTTTGTATGTTTGCTTACGTATTCACATATTATTTCGAGATAGCCATACCTTTAAAAGTGCATTACTGTGGAAGCAAGCTGGATAAATAACTACTACTAGTTCTACATAAAGAATGCAGAAGAATGATTCTGCTAATGAGGGATATGTTAAAATAACAAGACTATTCAAGAGGTGCCTATGACCCCACTGGGTGATGCTTATACTTGCAAAGGTAACAGGTACTTGATGTGCTCAAACACTTGACAAAAATAATGTTCAAGAAGAGAAAGTTGTAGTTTTGTCCAGATATTTGCTTTCACCAAAAAACATAATTATTTTACTAATATGAATTACCATGAAACATTTATTATATGAAAATGAGAAATTCTTGGGTTCATTTTGAGAGAAGATATTGAAAAGGTTTATGACAAAGATTTTCTTGTTACTCTATTGTGAAATTTCTTAAATGTTGTTTTCTGATTTTTAACTAGAAACAAAAATATAGAAATGGAGAATAGGGGGCTCCTGGGTGGCTCAGTTGGTTAAGCAACTGCCTTCGGCTCAGGTCATGATCCTGGAGTCCCGGGATCGAGTCCCCGCATTGGGCTCCCTGCTCGGCAGGGAGTCTGCTTCTCCCTCTGACCCTCCCCCCTCTCATGTGCTCTCTCTCTCCTCTCATCCTCTGTCTCAAATAAATAAATAAAATCTTAAAAAAAAAAGAAATGGAGAATAGGTACAAAATAATTTATAATATTATAGTATTCTGATTAAGGGCAACTTAATACCTTAATTATCTTATGTCTTTATTATTGGCCTGTTTCTTCGTGAAAGGTAATTTAAAGTATTAGTTCAGAAATTTTGATAATTTAACTTTTATAAATGATGAATGTTGTTTTGTTTAGTACAATATCACTTTGATCGCTGGACATAACACAAATAGTTACATAATAGTGCAAAGTTTTATCATCCTGACAAGGCTATTATGCTTTGCAGAATATGGCAAAAACAAGGCTACATAATGTTTTAAGTATTTCAATTTTAATACAACTTTTATTGACTTACTAGATTTCCCCAGGCAGAAGGTAAATTTTTTGACATTTAAAGAATTCCCTTAACAACGTGTATTCCAATGCATTGTACCCTGCCAATTATGATCATTCCAGTTCATTAGATGCTGTCTAGAAACAAAAGGAATGAGGCAGAAATACTCCCTACTGATACATTATTTTTGGAGGATTGGCATTACACAATTAGCAAACGTTATTAAATGTCTTTAAGTATCATTAGTGAAGAAGAATGGAAAACTGTTTAATGGTTACCCCTCTCTGTACTTTAAATGGATTGATAGTGCATGAAGCCATTTAAAGATATAAAATATCAGAAGACAGGCAGGGCCATCTGTTTTATATATTTATTATCCTATACATTTTATTTTGCATAATTATTTCATCAAAAAAGAACTCATTGAACTGATACAGTGTTCATAAAAGAAGGTGAAATGCCTATATATACCTCTGATTGAAAACTTATCTTTGGTAACATTTGGTAACATTTATATCAGAAGTAAAATATATAACTTTTAGTTCATGTTACTATACCCAAAATGTTGTCATTAGAAAACCTGACATAACATAATAGAAATTTTTACAATGTAAGTGATAGTGTGCTACTGTTAAATAAATCTGTCATTAAAAAGCCACGTTTTCAAAAATTTATCATTTTACCTGAAAAAAATATGCTGCTAATATTTGAACGTTGTCCTAATTTCCACTATTAATAAAAACATCTCAAAAATTAAATGATCTTAAGATGATTACTTTTCTTTAAAAAGTAATATTTACTTGACTATAGATCAGACTATTATAGTTTTTTTATTTATAGTTTTTTATAGTTTTTTATTGTTTATGTAAACAATATTATTTGTTTATACCAAGGTGGAAAAGTATGAGAGTGGAGTTTGAGTGATAAACATGAAATGGTAAATCTCCCATTTACTACAAAGTAATAGAGATAGTTTATTGAGCTGGCCAGGCAAGGCCCAGCAATAAATTAGACATATGTTTTTAAAGAACTTACACTTGAAGTACCACTCTTGCCAGCATCTCTTTATCTCTGTTGAGTACTGTTGCAATTTGTAAAAAGTCTTACTACCTACCAACAAAGTAGACAGCATCTTTTTGTAAATATTTCTTAAAATAAAAGCAAACACACACACACAAAGAATTTATAAAACACTCTTGTCAGCACCTGTGTAACTGTTGAGTACTGTTGTACTGCAGTATAAGGTTCCAAATAAAACAAGAGAAACTACTACAAACATCAAGAAAGAAGCCCCTAGGATATAAAACTTAAAGCACAATCAATGAAATAAAATAAAAAATCACCAAGTGGGACTACATCAAACTAAAGAGCTCTGCACAGCAAAAGCAACAATCAACAAAATGAAAAGACAATCTATAAAATGGGAAAAATATTTGCAAACCATTTATAAGGGATTAATATCCAAAATATATAAGAATGCATACAACTCATTAACTAAAAAAAAAAAAAAAAGTAATCCAAATAGAAAATGAGCAAAGGATATGAATAGGTATTTTCCAAAGAAGATATATGAATGGCCAACAGGTACATGAAAAGGTACTTAAAATCACTAATCACTAGAAAAATGCAAATCAAAACCCTAATGAGGTTTCACCTCATACTTGTTAGAATCGCTAGCATCAAGAGATAAATACTGGAGAGATGTGGAGAAAAGGGAGCCCTTGTGCACTATTGGTAGGACAGTAAATTGCTACAGCCACTGTGGAAAACAGTATGGAGTCTCTTCAAAAAATTACAGTATGATCCAGCAATTTACCTTCTGGTTATGTACTCCAAGGAAACAAACACACTCTGTTTGAAAGATACCTGCACCCCCATGTTCCTAGCAGGACTATTTACAATAACCAATACATAGAAACAAGCGTACATCAATGGATGAATGGATAAAGAGGATACGGTATATATACACACAGTTGCATAGTACACAGCCATAAAAAAGAAAGAAATCTTGCCATTTGCAGCATCATGGATGGACCCAGACAGCATTATGCTAAGTGAAATAGGACAGAGACAAATAGTATATGATTTCACTTACATGTGAACTATTAAAAAAAGAAAAAAAAAACTCACAGAAAATAATATTAGATTTGTGGTTACCAGAAGTGGAGGGTAGGTGAAGAATTAGATGGAAGTGATCGAAAGATACAAACTTCCAGTTATAAGATCTATAAATACTAGGGCTATCCAGTACAGTGTGATGAGGGAATTTCCTATTCGCTGATCATTTCTTCAACATGTTGATACATTTCATTATATATTATCAAAACACCAAATTCTCCTATATCACCATCTATCTCATTCAAAAAGTCTTTGACTACTAGGAGTAGTCAAACTCTGGGGTGAATAAAATACTTCCTAAACTCTGCTTGAAAGCTTTAATTTTATCTTTGGCAACAAATATTGTCAGTGGGTTTTCTTGAAGTTCAAGTCTCCTTTGTTTATTTATGAAAACATAACTGCCCAATACTCAACTTTAAATAATATTAATTTGTCAGTTTTTTTTTTTTAAGTAAACATGGTGTTCCATGAAAAGGCAGCTAATTCAGCTTACATATTTACCACCTATGTGCTTTTTCTTGAAAATATCATCACACTCCAGGATGCAGTAGAGATGCTTTGATAGTATTTCTCAACTGATCACACAGAAAATTAAAATAATGTACTTAAAAAGCCTAATAGTCAATGAAATTCATCATCAGTACTACTTCATGAGGAGCATCTTTTAGGTAGAATTTTTAGCTATGTTTTACAATTTAATAATAGTTCTTCTTTTCCTTTTTTTAAACTGCTGTGTGTGCGAGTGAGGACTACAATGACCACAAATACAATATGATGTCACTGCCTTGATTAGTGCTGCGGTACCAACAGTTTTACCCACCATTATTTTTATACCAACAGTGCAAAGTCAAGTACAAGACAAATTGTAACTTAGGATTGTTATGAAAATAATTTTGACCTTGCTATACCCTGAAATGTTCTTAGTTAACACCGGGGGGTTCCATGGACCACAGTTTAAGAATGACTCCTTAAAAGTCAGTGGATTACTTGGTACAGTACTTAGAAAATTCGTATTATTTATAAAACGGCTTATGATCCTCTGGGAATATTCTATATTTATCTCCATTTTTAGACCTTAGAGAAAATATAAATATGTAAGTGACTATGCATATTTAAAAGTTTTATGACTTCTATACTACGCTAAGCCTAAGCAGTGTAAATGATATTACTTATAATTAAGAATTTGGTAAGGGCGCCTGGGTGGCTCAGATGGTTGAACGTCTGCCTTCGGCTCAGGTCATGATCCCAGGGTCCTGGGATCGAGTCCCGCATTGGGCTCCCTGCTTGGCGGGGAGCCTGCTTCTCCCTCTGCCTCTCTCTCTCTCTGTCTCTTATGAATAAATAAATTTAAAAAATCTTAAAAAAAAAAGAATTTGGTAAAAGCCTGAATCCTTTATGATACTTCATTATCACTTCCATATCTTAGAACATATTTAGCAATTACTGTAAGATGCCTCCGTGCTTTAAAACATAGAGAAAAGGTGCCAAAGTTAGATAGTCTGGGTATGAATTCTGGACCTGACACATTTTGCTTATATGACCTGGTCACGTTCCTTACAGTGACATGTTTGTCACTTCGCTCTTCTGCAAAATTGAGTATAATTTAATAACTACTTCACAGGATTGTAGTGAAAATTAAATGAATACATGGAAAAGACATTTAAGACCGCATGCCATAGTATAAAAACTAAATGTTAGGCATATATATAATAAAATAAATTTAGAGCAAAAGGGACCTTAATTTTGGGATGTGGGTTTCTGGAAAACACAAAGTTAGTGCATCTTTCCAGGTTACGATTTTAAGGTATCTACCTTTTGATACATTTAAATAATGAGCACATTTATAAGATTGAGGACTTGAGATGTTAAATAAATATTGATGAAACAAAAAAGGGACATTTGGCTTTAAAATGTCTGGTTATTGAATATAATGTAATCTCCAAGAAATACTTTATGAATGATCATATTGTATTGTATCTTACATACAGTCTATCTTACAATTTTAATATCTACTCTGGACACTTAGTTTTGACACATAAATGAACAAACAAAAAGATCCCACTGTAAAATCTTTTAATACATATTTTATTTAAATACTTCTCAAAATTTGTGTTTCTGAATGTGTGGAGCTCAGCCAAAGTTTATTTGGGCTGAATTCTCATTACAGAACATTGTATTTCTTTGTTTTGTTTTGTTTTGAAGAGAGGGGGAGGGGTGAGGGAGGAGCAAAGGGAGAGGAAGAGAGAGAATTTTAACAGGTTCCATGCACAGCATGGAGCCTGATGCAGGACTCAATCTCACAACCCTGAGATCATGACCCGAGTGGAAATCAAGAGTTGCATGCTTAACCAACTGAGCCACCCAGGCACCCCAGGACATTGTTTTTCTTTCTCATTTATTTATAAACTATGTTCCTCCCCAGAAGCATGTAAAATGGTTTAAATAAATTACAAAATTTAAGAAAATATAAATTAGATGTAGATAAGAAAGAACAAAGATGAAACAACGGGCAGGAACAAGACTGGAGCAAATGTTTCCCTGTGATTTTCTGTGCTTGCAATAAATATCCCATGACAGAGCTCACAGTTGGAGCATCTCCTGTGCTATCTGGCTGCGACCTCAAGAGTGCGAGGGACCAGGCATGAAGGCAGCAGGATCTAACCACCCCACTGGGCCGGGCAATCTGGATTTGAGTTCTTCCTACCTCTACTTGGACTACGTGCTCAGATAATTAAGAATCACTGTCACCAGAATCTGGAAGAAAATCAGATGTGGATTGATGGAGAGTAGCACATTAGCAGAAAAGAGATCAGAATGAAGCACAGACAAGAGATGTAGTGAAGAAAACTAATTAAAAAGAAATCTACGGTGTTTGGAGAAGTACAATTAAAACCCAAATCTCCCAACCTAGAAAACCTCTCTACAAAGGCAGATGTAAAAGAAACAGTTATGAAGTATTAAACCAGAACATGATGTGCAGCAAGAGGCTGCAAAGACAAAAAATATCTCACCCTTTTATACAACCAAGCAGATATCACCTATTCTATGCATGGTCTCAAAGTAAATGAGTCCTTAGATAAGAAGACTTGACAGCACCACTTGTCATACATTGTTCATCCTCAATTCACTTAGGAATTGAGATGACAATCTCTGTTAGCCAAGAGCCTTCACTCAAAATAAAAATAAACTGCCCCTATCTTTATGATGAGAGGTAGTTTTGCAGTTTGGAGTAAGACAACCAAACCAGTTAGGCTACTACCCTCCAACAGAAACTGGTACTTAGGGACTCCAACTTCCTTAATGATTATGTTTTAAAGATACAGTTCCCAAGTTCTTGAGAAAAACATTTCAGGATCATAATTCTGGCAAGAAACTTATTTAGCTCTAAAAAGACTTGTATGCATTTTAATGAGACAGACAAAAAGACGAATGTTTTCTAATGTAATACGCTAGGAAAAGGGAGCACTTGCCCTTACAATAGTTAACAGGATTTTCAATTGTTTGATGTCAAGTGCATGAGAGTTATGTAGTACATGACACTTACACTAAAGAAGGGGAGTGTCTAAAGGTAGCTGGGGAATGGGCTGTGATGAGGCTACATTGAGAATTATCTGTTGGAGATTTCATGGTACCAAGATGCTGGAGGGGCCCATGCGGTGTGACCCACAGTGGTCTGCAAGGATTTGTGATGGAAGGTTGCCAAGCCAACTTTCTACTACACACCTTATTTTTTTTTTATCCTTCTCATGTTTCTCTAGAAATCAAGTGGAGTTTATTCTCATCTGTGTTTATTTTGAAAGCATTTTAATCCATCAACAAAAGAAGTTAGAATTGTATACCTATACCAAATAATAATTTATCTTAATTGTTCCTCCCAATGACAACTGTTCATTTTAATCTTACTTGAAATAGACCTCTTCTGAAAATTAAAGGCTTCTATTTTTGCTCATATAAATAGGGATGTGAGTAATATGGTATTGTAATAAGGTGAAAATTCAATACAAAATATACACTGACCTTTTAAAAGTTTTAAAATTTCTTTGTAAGTTACCAAAGACTCACTATCAGACTAAAGTCATGAATTAAAAAAAAAAAAAATTAGGGCGCCTGGGTGGCTCAGTCGGTTGAGCGACTGCCTTCGGCTCGGGTCGTGATCCCAGGGTCCTGGGATCGAGTCCCACATCGGGCTCCCTGCTCCGCGGGGAGCCTGCTTCTCCCTCTCCCACTCCCCCTGCTTGTGTTCCCTCTCTCGCTGTGTCTCTGTCAAATAAAAAAAATAAAAAAATAAAAAAAAATTAGAGAAGGGTAAGTGAAAGTGTTGATTTTTACTAAAGATAGATACTATTTTGGATTGTTAATGATACCAAGCAAAGCAGTGTGCTAGTAGTTACAGATAACACTGACGGCTGTCAGAAGTTTTTTTTTTTTTTTTTTTCAAAATACAACGAGCATGTGTAGTAGTAAAATGCATTAACTTTTAGTTACTGACAGGCTAGGCCAGAATTTTATTTTTATTTGAAACAATTTAATATATTTATTTTTAAAGTAAAGTTGTTTTGTATAACCTACTATTTCCTGCCTGACACTATTTCAATAAAATTGTTTAATGAAAATTTTAAAGCTCTTACATGACAATTGAATCAGAATATGTAGCTAACATCTAAAGAAACTAATTAAACATTGTCTCAAAGCTCAGAACTGTACAAAAAGACAGGGTAATGTCAGGTTTGCTAGGAAGACATTATAGTATCTCCCACACACTTTCGGGTTTCTGGGATAAATAATGATTCTGTTCAAGTCCTTAAAAAGAAAACTACATGATGGACATTTAAATCTAAGCTTTGTCCTTTTAAAGCTAAACAAATCATAAAATTTTCTGTAGAAAGGAAACAAATTTTACTTGCCATTTAGAGTCTCCCTGGCTCTACCGCATGGCCATATTTGAGGTTTGGGACTGGCTTCTAACGAGTCAGCATGGTTCACCAATCAGTGCTTCATTACTCACTTTTTCCTATCAGATTGACAGATTATTTTCTCATCTATGCCGATCTTTTACACTGGAAATGCAATGAAGACTTTTATTATGGATAATTTCAAATGCACATATCATGCAGACCTAATGGCATAATGAAACCCCATGACTCAAATACAGTAACTATTAATTCAAAGGTCAATCCTAACCTATTTGTACCGTATGCGTACCCATATTCTGAAGTGTTAGTCATCATTACCGATTAATCTCTCAATATTTCAAATATCACCAAAAGATAAGGATTTTTTTCAACATGACAAGACAATGGTTTCAACACACACACACTACTTAATATCAAATATTAATGTGCTTCAGGGTCGAATTCCAAAGGAAGTCTGGGTTATTGTTTTCAGTTTGCTTGAATCAGGATCTAATAATTTCACACATTATGATTGATTGACGTATATCTTATGTTCACTTTGATCTATATTTTTCTACCATCTTTTTTTTTTTTTTACTTGTCGTTAATCTGATCATGAAATCAGGTCATCTGTGCTGCACAGAGTCCCTCTATGAAGATTTCTACTTACTACTTCTTTATGGCATACGTTAGCATATTACCCCAAATTCTGTATGTCAGACTCAAATCCAATTCATTGTTTTTGCTGAGTTTTTTCATAATATGTAGGGAAAGACTGTTACCTCTAAAAGACTTACTAAGCTGTACGTATTATTGCAAAACAAACACATGGCTTGAGTGAAACTGCCAAATAGATGAATGTTCTTTTCTTAAAATAATAGAACTGAACTCTATCTTTTATGGAAGGTGTTCCAGTAAACTTCTAGATCCTTTCCTTCTGAAATAAAGCATTAGTAAGAGAGAGTAACTACAAGAATCAGGGCAAGAATGAAAGACCACCCTTTGTTCATATAGTCTCCAGTTGGTGTTTTATCAAATCTTATTCACAATTTTCTTGCCTGATGAATCAATCCATGCTTCCCTAAAGCGTCAGGATAAGCCACAGAACAGCTGAGCATAATTCCTCTAGGCTTAATAATCACAGTGTTCTTCATGAGAAATGACTATATTTTACCAGAGAACCTTCCCTTAGAGGAGCTCGTAGTGTAGATGGATCACTCATCGCTGATTCCAAAAGAAAAGAAAATAGAATCTCATTTCTTCAGGAATCCACAGTCTGCACTTAGGTTAAACTCGAAAAATAATATTATTCTTTTGTTTTATGTTGTTTTGGTTTGTTTGTTTGTTTGATGTTGTCTCAAACCAGTTTTGTCCATGTCTCAAGTCTGGTCAGTTCCCCTTCTTGAACAGCTAAGTCCACACCCCAGACATGTCCCTTATCAGGTTCTTACACTCAAGGAGCCATTATTCACCAGCCCTAACTGCCCAGGGCCAGGTATCAGATAAGGAAGGACAGGCCCTATCCCCAGGAGCCTGCAGAATTCTTCCAGTTAGCTATTTAACAGAAAGCCCAGGAAACTTTGCTAACCCAATCCCTTGCTTACAGAAGCTGCCTTCTTAAAGCTCCAGCTGGCTGTTATAATCTGTCCCTGGGTCCAGTCATCTGTGTGGCCCTGCCTGGCAGCCTTCTCTGGTTTGAAGCTCTACGAAACAAGTTCTGCCCTTCACTGATCCAAGAGCCACTGTTTTGTCCCACCATCCAAAGAATCCTTAAATCTTATAAAACACTGAGTCAATTCCCATTTCTCTAATCTGAGTCTTTCAGTTCTGTAAAAAAAAAAAAAAAAAAAAAAATTAGTTTATTATATCATAAACTCTCATGTTTGATGAAAAGTTAGAAAAAGACAAGTGGAAATAAATATACCATACAAGAAATATAAACTAAGAGTTAAGAAATGTCTTAATGCTCGTCAGGCCACTATTTTAAAGAAACTAATTGTATTATAGGAGCAAAACACCTTTTAAGCTTATTGTGAATATTTTCTAAGATACTATTTATATAAATTGAAGACATGGAGCAAGATACATTTTTAACTTTTTTAAGTTTCCATTTTAATTCCAGTTAGTTAACATACAGTGTTATATTAGTCTCAGGTGTATTATGGAGTGATTCAACAGAAATACCTACTTTTTTAAACAAAGTTAAATGATGAATGTATCTTTTCCTTGCATATGGAAATAATACAAATTAAATAAAGGTAAATTGATTATAAATATCTTTCCACACATGTGAATACATTCAGAAAGATTTTCTCTAATATTAATAGATAAAATATTTAAGTTGTAAGTTATTCCTAGTTAGAGTCCATGAGTTTTTAAAACTTGGTCAAAAGAAATGTGCAGTTGATAACTACAACGAATTTCCCTCCAAAATACTTTACCAATTACATGTCCACTAACTGGATAGGAGAATGCACATGTATCTCACACTTTTAATAACAAATCATATGGGGCGCCTGGGTGGCTCAGTTGGTTAAGCAACTGCCTTCGGCTCAGGTCATGATCTTGGAGTCCCAGGATCGAGTCCCACATCGGACTCCCCACTCGGCGGGGAGTCTGCTTTTCCCTCTGACCCTCCCCCCTCTCATGTGCTCTCTCTCTCTCCTTCTCTCTCTCAAATAAAAAAAAATAAAAAATCATATTGCTTCTTTGTTACTTTCTTAAGATAAAACATTACATCCTTTGGAGTTTTACCCTGATAGCCCCGGATAACTAGAAAGTTTGAGCATATTTTCATCTATATATTACATCCAACTCCTTACCCAGAACTTTCACATCCCTGTTTTCTCCAGCCCCAATATTTATAACCAATTCCAACTCATGCCACTTTTCTTGTCACTCATCAGACTGCAACCCCCTAGCAACATTCTAACAGTTCCTAGAATGCAGCAAGCACTCTTTCTACCAGAAAGCAATTGTGCTGTTCCCTAGGAATGTTTCTCAATTCCCACAGCCACAGCCCTAATTCTTTGAAAGCTATCCCTTTTGATCCTTTTAATCTCCCTCTAGCCTATTATTTATTACAGCACCCTGTTCATTTCCTTCACAGCAGAGTTCATGGGGCATACTATTATAGTTTAATTGTTCACTGCCTATATATGTGGTTAGTCTCTGTTTAACACAATATTTTCTGTGTAATTCCACTTGCACAGGCAGCCATCTGATTTATTTCTCTTCCCCTGTCAGAGAGAGATCAATACTACAGACCTCTCCTGAATCACCTCTACATTGCTGCTTGAGACATGGTTACATATAGCCTTCCCTTTAACACTGCCAAACTACCTTAAATTTCTCTAAAATTTCAGGTATTCATGCATTCGAACATTTTTGTTTTGCCTGGAAAGTCCTCACCACAGCCTTGCTAATCCTTCATCAATTAGGCTCAGTTACTGTCTTCATTGTCTGCTTGCAGAACTCAGTTGATAACACATTTTGATAGATTACTAAGCAGTAGCCTCCTTGAAAGCAGGGACTCTATAGTTATTACACCACAAACTGATAGTGTCTGTTGCATAGTAAGTGATCAGTATTTGTGTACCTAATCAGTTAGAAGCATTCTGAAATCTTGATAGCACGAATTTTACATAAGATTACAGAACCTTTTGACAAAAGTCACAAGCCTAAATAAGCCATTAATATTAGGAATTCTAGGAACTTGATCAAGAGTCACTAGATGCTGTGGTAGACTAGAGGAATTTTTTGATCAGAGCAATTATGTATTCTGAAACAAAATAATTACCCTAGTGTGTGATTAAAAACAGCATCACATACATCAAAGCAGAAAGTAAGACCAAATCCAAGCAGACATAAACAAGGCAATTTTCTTAGGTATAATTTGGCCAGGAAATTTAATCAGTTGTTTAGTAAGGATTCAAAGTTAATATCAAAACCCTAAAGAAAACAAGTAGTTTTTATATATTTTTCTCAATGTTTAGTAAAATGACAATTTTCGTTCAATAACATGAATTCAATTATACTTAATTTTTTTACTTATTATTTTTCGGATTGAACAAGTGTGTCTTTATCCAAAAAGAAAGTCATAGTTAAGACTCTGTTACTTCATCTAGACTTTTTCAGTCTGGGGGGGAAATGAAAGACAGAAAGAGGAGAATTCCTCAACATTTACGTGATCACGAATGCATAATGCATACGTAATGTGTGAGTAGTGAATAATTTCTTGTACAACTGAAAGCCAGATTTTTACAACATTCTGAAATATTGGGCTTAGAGGAACTGTAATTTATAAAATTTTATTAAGGAAAACACTTGGTTTTAATCTCAAAATTCAATATATGTCCTGATTTGCCTTTTGATTTTTGAGTATTTTTCTTAGCATCAAGTGTGAATCTCAGATCCTCAACATATAGAAGATACTTTTCTGTCATTGTCCCCCTCCCCACCTCTGCCAGCTACATTAACTGTCAGGATTGTACTATTTTGATAGCAACCTTAAGAATTGTTGTCTGGACTTCATTTCTTAACTTGTTATTTTTCTTTTCGAATTCATCCACATACAAAATATTTTACCTATGGCTAATTTATTACAACTTATTTTATTGTACAAAAAATCTTTGAATTTGATTAAAATCTTATGTGGCATTAATGTAGTATTAATAATAAGAAGAATATATGATGGCATTGGTAATGTATATTTACCATATCAATATGATGTGTTTATCATAAAGGAAACTTTAAGGCTGGAAAGTCTCATAAATTAGTTTCAGATTATAAGTCATAAATAATTTCTTTACACCTTGATGTATATAGGTTACTAAAAAGTCAAGTATAGGAGGTAGTATAAAACTTTGGAATAAACATGAGTAACTGCTTCATGATAAATGAGGCTTATGATGGGACACCTAGCACCAAAAGCATCCTGTCTAAATCCTTCATTAAAACATATTACCTCTTGGGGCGCCTGGGTGGCTCAGATGGTTAAGCGTCTGCCTTCGGCTCAGGTCATGATCCCAGGGTCCTGGGATCGAGTCCCACGTTGGGCTCCCGGCTCAGCGGGGAGCCTGCTTCTCCCTCTGACCCTCTCCCCTCTCATGCTGTTTCTCTCTCGCTCGCTCTCTAAAAAATAAATAAAATCTTTAAAAAAAAAAAACAAAACCATATTATCTCTTATAACAAACTGGAAAGATATTCTAACAAATTGAACATAATGAGATGACAAACTTTCATTTCCTTTTCCTTTCTCTACTTAACTAAATACATTTGTTTTAAGTCTGTTTCAAAAAGTTGACATCTATTACATTCTCTAAATAAAATTCCTTTTGATTTTAAAATAATCTAGTATTCAATGAAACAGCTGGAAAGACTCCCGCTAGAAAAGCCACACATTAAACAGACACAACTTTGTTGAACTACACAGACCTAGTGGTGTAGGTGACCAGCCTATGGGTATTCAGCCCATAATGAGACTTATACTCCAATGAATAGCACACTCTTCTCTAATGAACTGAGTTGCAATGATCCATAAAGTGGGATAGCTGTTTTCCTCTCAATGCTTGACTTCTAACAGAGAAATATCCTTTAAAATTTCTTCCTGATTTTGTATTTTTGTATTTGTAAACTTTATATATTTATGCATAATTTATATTTATGGACATATATTATCTATTTATAAATTGTATATAATTATATATTGATGGAATTATTATAATATTAAATTAAATACAATATAGTTAAATATATTGTATATATTTATGTATATATAAAACGAAAGATCAATGCAGCATTGTATGTAATAGCAAAGATTGGAAACCAATCTATGTTTAATACAGGGTAAAATTAAATAACTTACAGTATATCCATATGATAAAATAGTTTGCAGAATTTGAAAAACACATTTCTACAAGTTCAGAAAGTACTTCTAGATGTGTATTACATGAAAAAATAAGGTACCGAACGGGATCTTCTTATTCGTATTTAAAATACACAAAAGAGTTAGCAGTTTTTAACTTATGAAAGTAGAATTTCTGAAGTGAAATTTCATCTTAATCTCATTTTCTGTGCTTTTCAGGTATTTTTGGAACATTTCTTTAAAATGTTTATACATTTTTATACACACAGGGAATATGCCATTCATGCTGGAACTAGGGAAAGAGTCCCAAGTATTTTTATGTTCATTTATTTAATAAACAACACAAACAGCAGTTACCACAGACCCAGTTTTAGTCAAAGAGCTTCACTTATTTCCTTGTCCTAACCACCTTTAAGATAGGTACTGTCACTGCCACAGATGAGAACAATGAGGTTGAAATCTGTCAGTGGCAGGTTCAGATTTCAAATTCAGGTAGTCTGGACCTGGAGTCCAAAATGTAATCACATCATACCTTACTATATGATAAGGAAAAAACAATCACAATATAGGGAATTCAGAGTGACAAGGTCGGGTATGTGCCAGTCAAGTTCACAATGTCGAATGTCATACTGGGAGTCCATTTATCTCATAGATGTAGATAGAATATAGGTATAGATAAGGATATAGATGCAAATGTAGGTATAGATATACAGATCTCTAATAACAAGAAGCTTGGATTTGAGTTATTCCTATATTTAGTCTTTGTTTTTTTCTGATAACAAAACAGGATGAAGACTAATGATCTGATTCAGAAGTGTTTTCCCCTGCAAAGGACAAAATCCCGTAAAAAGGAAAAACCATAACATTAAAACAGTAATTATACCAACAATGAATACAAGCATTCCATCAAACTTCACAAGTACCAAACATATCCTACCAAATGTCTGGGGGGTTTTAAACTACATGACAAATATAAATTTCTAGAACACGATATATTTACTTTTGAATATTCAGTGAAATTAAAGCAAGAGATTTTTCTTTTGTGGCTTTCCAACTTCCTCAGAAGCTATGAAACGTAATTGTTCTTAACCTGCCTTTCAGTTAAATCTAATCAAGACTCTATCTCTACATTTTTGTTGAAACACTTTCTACTTCTTCACTGAATTCTAGGAATGTGGGCCTGACTTTCCATAGTTAACACCCTTATGTTACAATAAAAAAAAAAAATGGACCCAATGAATTAAACATCAATAGAATGAAAATAAAGACAACCAATGAATATATTCATTTGTCATGGTAAACATTTTGACTACCAATTAGATGAATTCAAGAAGTTGATGATGTATAATAGTGCTGCCAGCTTTTAGTTTGGAGATTACAGTACTCTTTTCCTATTAATGTGAGAAGACTGTTGAAATGTTAACTGTAATGCTGTGAAAATGGGACACTATTGAAATGTGAAGCAAACCCAAAACCATTAAACTGCCTTGCCATTTCATTTTTACAAATTAGGTGAAGGGCTGTCTAATTAAAAGCTGTGGCTCAGTCAGTTGAGCATCGGACTCGATTTCAGCCCAGGTCATGATCTGGGAGTTGTGAGATGGATCCCTGTGTCTGGCTCCAGGCTGGGCCATAAGATTCTCTCTCCCCCATCCCTCTGCCCCTCCCCCCATTTCTCTCTCTCCCTCTCTATAAATAATACATACCTACATATGTAAATAAAAATTAAGTAAATATGCTCACATAAACAAAGATATGTATGAGAACCGGAAAATTTTAGGAGATAATTTCAGGAGTCTTTCTGTTAATGTGAAAGTTAAATATAGAAAAAAGACAAGATCTCATTAATTAAACTAGCAATTCCGTTCCCTAAATGAAAGCATAATTTCTTCTCTAAGAAGCATTTTGTAGCCCAACATTTTTTTTTCAAACATTTATATTTATTCATCTGTTTGTAAGATAAAATATGCAAGATTATACAGGCTAAAAACTCAACAAGCAACAGAAAACTGCTTTTATTTTTGCAATTTCAGAAAACAGTTCAAAAAGCTGTACATTATGTGATCAGCCCCAAGTAAATGACTATAGTTATAGTGCTGTTCCATTTCACTCTAAAATGTTTTTTTTTTTAAATGATCTAAGGAAGGAAATTTAAATAAGGTGGAATTTGAAGTGTATCATTTCTTTGTGCTTAACTTTCAACGATGGTAGTAACTTTGGATGTAAAAACTAAAATCAAAGGTATATTCTTTCACAGATAGTTTTTAAAACAGGGAGAAATGACAAGAATTGGGGTGCCTGGGTGGCTCAGTCGGTTAAGCGTCTGCCTTCAGCTCAGGTCATGATCCCAGGATCCTGGGATCAAGCCCCAAGTTGGGCTCCCTGGTCAGTGGGGAGACTGCTTCTCCCTCTGCCTGCTGCTTGACATGCTTATGCTCTCTCTCTCTCTTTCTCTCTCTCTCTCTCAAATAAATAAATAAAATCTTTAAAAAAATGACAAAAATTATTTCAACTTTTAAGTTAGTGAACATAAATATTTTTTTTAAGATTTTATTTATTTATTTGACAGCGAGAGACACAGCAAGAGAGGGAACACAAGCAGGGGGAGTGGAAGAGGGAGAAGCAGGCTCCCTGCAGAGCAAGGAGCCCGATGCGGGGCTCGATCCCAGGACCCTGAGAACATGACCTGAGCCGAAGGCAGATGCTTAACAACTGAGCCACCCAGGTGCCCCAGTGAACATAAATATTGAATCAAATGCTATAATAATTGCTACATGTTTTGTTCACCCATTTTAGCTGAACTTGTCTTCTAGCATAAATGTAAAATAACAATGGAGCCTTCAATTTTTGGCAACCTGCCATGTAGTTATCCTCTACAACAACAATTTAGAGAAATATCCTGAAGCCAGGAAAGAAATTGAGCAAGTCTAGCTGGTGGCTGCCCAGGCAACATGTATTAAATCTGACTTGCCTAGATTTTCCTTTGTAACAAAACACAGAAAAGAGGAGACAAAACTGGGGGCCAATCAAACTGAGAAAAGGAAACCAAGAGAATCTTCATAGAGTTAGGTATCCCCAGAAAATTGATTCCAGCAATATGTAAACTAGAAGAAAACCCACCAAAATGGGGAGGAAGGTGAGGAAAATATGCCTGTTTTGGCCATCATACTTGCAAGATGGTAATACCAGAGACTGTCCTCAGAATCTATCATCAGAAGCCAGCCTTCAAATGGGTACATGCCTAGAATGCCTAAGATCTCTGTGTTGTTAAATTCCTCCCTCCCCTACTGCCAGCCAAGAACTTAGTTTAAACTCATCTTCCTCAGGTAAGTATTTATGGAAACAAATGCAAATTATCCATCTAGGAATGACTTTCAATCCAGGCCTCATTATATTCCTGTGAAATGCAAAAACATGAATCTCTATCCTCTCCCTTCCCCCCCTTTATCTCATACAAACTGATATAAATTCATGGAAATAAGCCACCATGAGCCAGACAGAATCAGTAGAAAAAAAAATTTTTCATAATCAGAACCAAAAACCCAACTGATACTAGAGTTAGCAATTACAGGATATGAAGTAAGAACACTTAGACTTCCAAAGAAACAAAAGAGGGAAAATAATTAGAAGTTCAAGGAATGTGCTAAACAATGACTAGATATAGAAGAATAGAAAAATAACCAACTCCAAGATTGTTTTGTTTGATGTAAGAGAACAAGAAGAGATCAAATTTGAGAGAGATTATGAGACATTAAAAATACAATGAGATGTCTTAGGCATGTTTGACTTCTGTAAAGAGACAATATTTTTACAGAGAAGAGATGATGCAGCATATCCCAATCATGCTATAAAACACAATAAATCCATACCTAGACACATCACTGTAAAATTTTGGAATATTGAAGATTAGGGAAGCTCTAAATAATAGCTTGGCAGAAATGACAGGTTCAAAAATACCTCTCAAGAAAGAATAAGACTTCACATAAGCAGACACCTAGGCTTTAAAATTAGAAGGCTCCTATTAGAGCAACAGTTCAGGTATGTTAAAATAAATAAATAAATAAAGGATAATCACAAGGATCTAAGATGCAAGAACAATGCACACAAAAAAGTAAACACGAACATGAGTGTGTGCTGTGCACATATATGCACACACATACACACAGAAACCCCAGAAAAATAGTGTTTTAGAGATAAAAAAGGAACCATGATTCTTAAAGGCATTCAAGAATAAACAAAAATTGTTTCCCATTTTTCACTATGGTAAATAATGCTTGGGAGAGCTCTGTGCAGCTTTCAGATGATTTTCTTTTTAATTTTATTTTATTATGTTATTTAATCACCATACATTACATCATTAGTTTTTGATGCAGTGTTCCATGATTCATTATTTGCGTATAACACCCAGTGCTCCATGCAGAACGTGCCCTCTTTAATACCCATCACTAGGCCAACCCATCCCCACACCCCCCTCCCCTCTAGAACCCTCAGTTAATATGCCCATCAACAGGGAAATGATCAAAGAGTTGTGGTACATCTATAAGATACAAAGTATTATATAGTTATTTTAGAATATTTACCAAGATTGCCTCTTCACTTTTTTTCTTTTCCTGATGGTGGTTTGCTTTTTATTTTAAAGTAATACTCGTGAAAGAAAATTCGAAAAAAAACAAATGAAAAACTGAAATCCTCTCATTCTCTTATACTCTATCTCCACCTCCCAAAGTTCATTATTGTTAAGATTTTATGGGTAGTTTCTAAAAAATGTCTGGGCATATACAAACATATCTAACAAACATTTATATGGATAGTCCTTTATTTTGTAACACAAGTGGGGCCATTTAAGCTTGTTATTCTTCAAATTGCTTCTTATACTTATTTGGTTATTATTCTATATCAGCACATATAAATCTACCTCATTCATTTAAAATAGATGTTTCAAGACTCTTAACTATAGAGAACAAACTGATGGTTACCAGAGGGGAGGTGGGTGGGGGAATGGGTGAACGAGGTGAAGGGGATTAAGAGTACACTTATCCTGATGAGCACTGAGTAATGTATAGAATTGTTGTATCACTACATTGTACACTTAAAACTAATTTAACACTGTATGTTAACTATACTGGAATTAAAATTGAAAAAAAAAGAATAAACAAAAATGCTGTGAGGCTTAATTCATTGCGTAAAATTGTGCTGCTTTTATATTAGGCATAAATCAGTAAGTCACAAAGACAAGGAGATTTCTAAATAGGTTTGCTGCCTCCCTGTCCCAATTAATTCAAATAAAGTTCACAGGGACTTCATTATATCTTATTTTAGAAATAACCAAAATTCTCATAATTCCTTTTTTGTATGTAATAGACGGTATTTTTCTAGTTAGTTTCCAAACTATGTAAAAGTTTGAATAGAGGATTAAATGATCTGGAGGATTTTTTGCATTTCAAATACTTGAATTCAGAAGTTTACAACTTAGTTATCCAAAAACCATGCTTAGCATAATGTAGAATAATCATCTTAGAGCCCGAATAAGGTTTACTGAGCTAACTGTAACACAGATGAAGTAATAAAACACAGCTTTACAAATCTGAAGCTTATCTATGGTTATATATTAACAACCACATTTTCTAACGGAGGTACCAGAAGGTAACACTCATTACACTTTAAAATAATTACAAAGAACATTAAATGTTATAAAATTCTGACATTTTAAAAATTGATAAGTACTAATTTAAATACTGATTATAAATCTCTTTAAATATGGTTTTGGCATAAAATTTTAGCTCTTTTATTTTTTTATTTTTTTTAAATTTTTTATTTATTTATTTGACAGAGAGAGATAGCGAGAGCAGGAACACACGCAGGGGGAGTGGGAGAGGGAGAAGCAGGCTTCCTGCCGAGCAAGGAGCCCAATGTGGGACTCAATCCCAGAACCCTGGGATCATGATCTGAGCCGAAGGCAGGCGCTTAACGACTGAGCCACCCAGGTGCCCAAATTTTAGCTCTTTTAAAAATACTCTTTTAGAATTATTTTAAGAGCTCATAATAATTTCATTCTGATGAAGCACAAAGAATAATTAATGCATGTTCAGCTGCACAGAAACTCAGAATAAATTGTTTTATATTCACAAAAACTACCAGCATCCCCAAATAATGTTATTTTACTTCTGTTTGTTTTTTTTTTTAATTTTTTATTTATTTGCGAGAGAGAAAATGAGAGACAGAGAGCATGAGAGGGAGGAGGGTCAGAGGGAGAAGCAGGGAGCCTGATGTGGGACTCGATCCCGGGACTCCAGGATCATGACCTGAGCCGAAGGCAGTCGCTTAACCAACTGAGCCACCCAGGCGCCCAATAATGTTATTTTAAATAATTAAAAGCTCTGTTATAGTTCTCTCCTTTCCTCTAAAAATAAGTCTTAACAAAGTAATTTGTAAGAATACCAGGAGTGGTGACTTGCACAATAGAGTATACTTACGAATCACCTTAAAGACTTCTAAAGAATGAAAAGATTCTTCTACTTATCAAGAAGTGTATGATCTGTTGTGACCTATAATAGAATGTCAACCCTAAATTGCAGTACAGACTTTATAAAGGAGGGCACGTGTTGTGATGAGCACTGAGTGTTATATGCTACTATTGAATCGTTGAACACTACATCAAAAACTAATGATGTACTATATATTGGATAACTGAACATAATAAAAAAATAAAAATAAAAAATAAAAATCAAATTCAAAAAAAGACTACTGAGGTGTAATCAATATATAAAAAAGTGCACATACCAGGTGTATATATCATGATGGGTCTGAACATAAGCACACAGCCATGATAACATCACCATACTTAAGGTGCTAAACATATCTTCCAACACAAAATTTAATGGAAAAAAAATAAGGAAGGCGTGTTAAAAGACTTACTGAAGATAGCATTCAATTCAAAATGGGTAAAGACATGTTTTACTTGTCTCCTTATCCACTATTCTGTGTTATGATAATTTCACCTCCAAAAAAGAGGATTAAATCTTAAAGCAGTTGTATAATAAGCCTGGGAGAATTAGTGAGGGAAAACAAACAAACAAACAAACAAACACAAAAATGGTTTCTTGGAAGATGTTTTAGTTATTTTTTATTTGTGAAAAAGACCCTAGAAAGAGTTTAAATTTCTGGATTTATTTTTTTGTGACTGAATAACACAAAACTTATAGTTATAACAGTGGATCAGGAGACAAAAGTCAAAAGTGTCTCTATGCAATTTAACATTGTATGGTTTTTGTTACCCTAAGTCTTTTAAAATGCCATTGTCTACTCTGTTTTGTAGCTTAAACTCTCATTCTTTATTTTTCCATTAAACTGTGTTTCTACATAGATGAAACCTTTAGGGAGATTAGTTAGCAATACCTCCTTTTTCTCTGACACTTGCCAAGATCCTGTAGGGCTTACCCTCTTTCTGTCATCAACAGTCATCCAAAGGACAGCTACTCACACAATATGCCTTTGTATTCCCCAGAGAGGATACACCCGAAACTGCTGCATTTGTTTCTATACATTTTCCAAGTCCTTTTATTTTGTTTCTCCCATAGCCATTGCTGCGATCTTCCAGAGTTCAGACCTGTTATCAATAATTCCTAATTCAGATCGGACTTTCCCCTTCCAAGGTAAACCCTGGTTGATATGATCTGTGAGTTCTCCCCCTGAGGACCTTTAGATAGAGTCTTCTCTATTATATTCAGTTCTAAACTAATTCTTAGAAAAGGTTTAAGTCAGTCTAGAAACTTACTCTCTGGTTTCTTTGCCCATTCACTATATGTACTTTAAAGTTTGTGATCCTCTCTGTACTCCAAATGTGCAGAAAGCATGGGAAATAGATGTTATATGTTCTCCCTTGTTGTTTGTAATTCATGAAACTGTGGCCATGATGGTGATGATATTTTGGCCAATTTTTCTAGGGGAGCCACGAGGTGAGAAAATGAACTTTTTGAAGTGTCCAGGCCAGCTATCATTTAGGGTGTTCCACATTTTAGTGTTGCCTGAGGGTATTCTTCTTGCATAATTTACTTTTTTCTCTATTCTTTGTATTTCCTGTAATCTAGAAGTTAGGTCTGGGTTTTTTGTTGTGGTTTTTAATTGATTCACTTTATGCTTTTTTATTTGAGAGAGAGAGAGAATGAGAGAGAAAGAGCATGGGAGGGGGGCAGGGTCAGAGGGAGAAGCAGACTCCCTGCTGAGCAGGGAGCCTGATGCAGGACTCTATCCTGGGACTCCAGGATCATGACCTGAGCCGAAGGCAGTCCCTTAACCAACTGAGCCACCCAGGCGCTCCTGATCTGGGTTTTTAAAAAAATAAATCATACATGAGTCTGTGTACTTTATTTTCAGCATGACAGAGGTGAATAATATAAGGTGTCTCATTATTAAGAGAGCCAAATTGCATTCACACAGTTAAGTTGATGAAAGATAACTGTAATGACTTTTTTCCTTTGCAATTAATAGAAGAAAGTTTAGTCAGCAATACAAAATGTAACTTTGAGTATCTAAAAAGTTTATGCGAATGGATAAAAAAATAAATCTCTCAAATGCTATCACTGTTAACTCTTGGATAAACAAGGAAAAATAAATGTCCAATTTCAGCAAAATCTAACAATTTTTCTACTAAATATATTCACTAAAAATGCCAATCAAATAAAATACTTAAAATATTAGTTGAAAACTCACTTAGATCATCTTACCTATATTTCTTATAATTTAAGTAGAAAGGTACTGATTAGTGTCCCAATTTTTTTTTTAAAGATTTTATTTATTTATCTGAGACAGAGAGAATGAGAGAGACAGAGAGCGTGAGAGGGAAGAGGGTCAGAGGGAGAAGCAGACTCCCTGCCGAGCAGGGAGCCCGATGCGGGACTCGATCCCGGACTCCAGGATCATGACCTGAGCCGAAGGCAGTCGCTCAACCAACTGAGCCACCCAGGCGCCCATGTCCCAATACAATTTTTTTCCTGAGAACTCATCATATTAATTTTTTGTTATTGCAATGACAAAAAATATGCTGAATATTTGGGAAGACAAACTAGGAAATCAGTATTCCACAAAACAGAAAGTAATTTATTAGAGAAAATATAACTGATAATCTTATGAAAAAGGAACTAATAATGCTTACTCATGATGAGAAGGGTATAACAAGGCTCAAGTAACTGAATAAGACAACCTGCAAGCTAGAAATTGTATTTGATTATATTTGATAGAAATAGCTGTAAGAATTTACATAATTTTAAAAATTGAAAGCCTAATAGCTGAAGATCAAGAAAAAAAAACCAACAAACCAAATTTTTAACATTTTGATTATTCTTTAAAATAGTTAGACCCTGGGAAATGAACAAAGGGAATGAAGCCAATTAGATAGTATACACTTAGGAGTGTTTGCCCTCTCTCCTTCTCTCTCTGTTCATCATCGCCACTGGGAGTCATAGATAAGTAAATGAATTGGAACTGAAGGAAAGGAGATTTCTGTTGGGAGAGGAAGCATAAGGAAGGTCATAGATATCTTCTTGAAGCTATCAGTTATGAATAGTTAGATTTGCATGAAGGCACAAGTCTAACTCACATGATCTCAAAGGACCCTTTCAAGGTCTTTGATTCAATTACACAGGTGCCATTCCATGATGGAAGAATATAAGATTTAGAGAAAGGGACTGAAATTTGTGTCCCTACTGTACTTCTGACAGCTAAAATATTATGAACAAATCACTTAGTCTCTGTTTTGTCATTCTTCAAAGACGCAGTTGACATACTGTTACTAATACCCCAGATTTCAATGACTGTATATTATATATATTATAGTATATATATATTTGAAATTATGATAGGAACTATATTTATTTGAATGTAGGTATAAATAGATATATGTCATTGAAATTACTACCTTACTAGTTATAATTCAGTATATAATGCATCTATACAATATAACTTTATATTTGCCACATCTTCCTTTTGTTTAAAATGTTTCCTGGATAACTTTTACAAGTTATAATACATTGAGATGAATCTATAGCAGCTCTGTACTTACAGTACATATTTAAACCTGTATTTTACCTATATGAACTATTTAGAATTTTCTTCACACTCAGTTGAGTGAAAAATTGAGAAGTTTCCTTTGGTAACAGACTTAATTAATCAGAGAAGTCATGTTTTAATGTGCCATCCACAACTGATTTTGAGAATTTATTCTGTTACATGGCAATTCTGATGATGAATGTATTATGTCAAAGTGACATTACTTTTCTCCTCCTAATTAAATTGCTACTTTATTTTTCAATTGTAATGCAGAAGAACTATAACATTAAGTTTGGCCAAAAGGAAGAAAATAAATGTGCAAAGAGAAGAAAGTAAATATTTTTATTAAGAGTGTCTAATTCTACTTTAGTTTCAAAGATAGCTTGCATTAATGTATCTCAATAATTCTTCACATTCTATTTCTCCATTCATGTTACACAGACTTAATATTTATAATTAATGTTGAATTTTCCTATATTTACTGTGATAATTAATAATGTGATCATGAATGTGCATTAGAATTACCCAAGAACAAAATAACAATAATGACCATAATAATCAACAGTTTCCAAGTGCTATAGTAAAAATTGTTCTTTTAAACTCCAATATCAGCTCTCTAAATTACATTGAATATTATATATAGTTAAATATTAAACTACCATCAATCACATTGTCTCCAGTTTAGTATCTGATATACCATTTCAATATAAGCATCATTGTCTAATGGGAAAATAAATTTGTGTGATCATAATAAAAGAATATTAGTCTCAAGGTAAGATAATAAGGAAAAACCCTTGTGTTACTCAGACACGCACACATCTAGGAAATGTACTTCCTAGACTAGGAAAAGAAAGATACATTGAAGTTACAGTAAGAACTATCAAGCAAATAGCCAGCATTTTACCAAATATGCAAGGTGGGGGACATTCTTTGATAACATAATTACTAAGAGCTATTCAATGAACTCATAAGAAAGTGAAAAAAAAAAATTCAAGCTAGAAACAAGGGCCTAAAGAAAGGGGACTGACTGAGAACTGATTCAGAAGTTTATGCCAAGAATAAAGTAGCACTGGAAAGAGGATCAACAAAGTGTATAAGAAAATAAGTTTGTTTTATATTAGAAGAGAGGCCCTTCTCTTGCATTAATGAGTTATCAAGGAGAAAATAAAGTTTCATAGTCTTTAGAGTTTGTCATGTACAAATATGCTCAAAAGAAGTGAAGAGTGTAGTAAAATACATCTAGTTCTAACATTTAAGAGAATTATATTTAACCTTAGAGGACACATCTAAATTATACTAGTATTTCATTGTCTAAAATGGTTTTTCTAAATTTTTATTATATATTAGATAGTCATGTATCAGAAGCAGAGCTAAATTCAGAAATATTTACATTGAAAACTGACATTTTTTTCATCCATTGGGTATATGCTCTGCTAAATGCTTTTATTGTTTATTTCATTTGATTCTTACAAATACTCAATCTCAAGGCATATTAAAATATTCCTTTTACCAATGAAATAACTTAGGTTTGGAGAAACAAAACGAGTTGTCCCTAGTTCTCAATTTTAAAACGGTGGGACTAATATCTAATTGGTGCAATGTGTGGCTCCAGCCTGGGTAATGAAATGTTCTACAGTGCTGCTGTATGACCTCGGTCTTTGATTTCCAGGATCAGTGATAATGTAGAGACAAGGACACCTCATGATATGGGAGTGGGCATCCACAGAAGCAAGGACCTCAGCTTAGGAACCACAACATGAACTGCTACAGCGGAGGTACAAAAGGGCCTTCATAAGGTTTCTGCAATTTGGAGGTGCAGCGCTAAGTGGCTGTCACCCGCTACTCAAGACTTTCTTCGGACAGCCCATGGAATCTGTTCCTTGCAGCACCATGTTTACGCACCAGTGCAAAGACTTAACATCTATCTTCCCTGCGCTGCTTTCCTTCTATCTATTGCTCTATTTTCATTTTAAAGGAAATAATTCCCCTGTAGCCTGAGTCACATTCTTGAGATGCAGTTCCAAAAGGCTCATTGTCTGAACTTACCTCCAAATTATTTTCAGTGATGTATTTCTCTGAACTGAAAAACTACGTTTATTCATTTTTCTAGACGCTTCCTTAACTTCCAAAGTAGGTGATTTCCTCTGCTAAGCTTTTTAGAAGAAACAAAAACAAGAAAAGCATTAGCCTTCCAAGATGTTATGTACCTTTATGCAGTAGGTTTGGATGTGCTCCATGACATACAAAAATCCCACAGAGAGGTTTTACAACATGTGGATTATTTCCTTTATTCTTTGTAATAATGTTGTACCAGACTAACGCAGATCCACTATTTTAAATCATTCGCTCTTATTTCATTTGAGAGTTACTATTTGTAGAAAACAATTGAACATAATAAAAGAAAAAGAAAACTGATTCTAATAAAGCATACTTTTTTTAAAAAAGATGTATTTATTTATTTGAGAGAGAGAGAGAGAGAGAGCAGGAGTGTCAGAGGGAGAGGGAGAGAGAATCTCAAGCAGACTCCTCACTGACCACAGAGCCAGACATGGGGCTTGATGTCATGACCCTGAGATCACGACCTGAGCCAAAACCAAAAGTCAGCCCCTTAACTGACTGTGCCACCCAGGCACCCTTAAAGCATACATGTTTTTAATTGTTTTTTGAAAAACAACTAGAAGAAGTAAGAGTGCATCACTTGACTATATATTAATTCCTTTGAAAATCATTTTTTCTACATTTTCTAGATGTACTGGCTTTCTGATTATTAAGGAAAAGTATATTGGCTATGGAATTAAACAAATATCATTTAGAATTAACACTGCTGTCTTATGGCATTAATCAATTTACTTTTCTTCCTATCAGCAAACCCAGTTTTTAAGTTAAGTCATCAGCTTCACTGCTTGTGTCAACTAGTTGAAATAATACCAAAAAAGATAACGTCCTTGCACCACAGTAGCATTCAACTTAACAACATTTGTTGTGGATGTGTATGTTTATTGTTGATATGGGACTCTCAAAATCAAAAACTAATTCAGTTGACTTGGAAAACTTTTCTAAAAATGGTTCCTATTCCTATTAATGTGCACTGACTTTTAAAATTATTTTTCTATTTGCTGTTTGAAGGACAATTTGCCATCTGCCATGTCTAGATATGGTAACTAATTGCTAATGAATGTGGCTGACATCCACAGGACAGCCGAGCATGCCTTGAAGTCAGAGTCTTTGTGACGGCCTCTTTTCCATCTGTGACTGATTCTCGGGTCAGTGGTCACATGTTGCTTCACCTGATAGCTCAGAAATGCACAGAATTTTGCTTCTTGATTCATGAAATAATTATGAAGATAAACATTCCCGGAAAAACAATGCTTCTGAAGAAAGTTCAAAGCCTCAACTAAATTAGGGAGAAACTGTTAAATCTGTCCCAGAATTACTCACCTGCATTCCAGATAAGACTGTTAAAATCTTAAAAAGCCTTAGCGACTGGTATGCTAACATTTTATTGTGTTAAATTATGTTATTTGTTGGTGTTCTTAAAATAAAATTAATTAGAGCTAAGGAAAGCAAATGTGAGAGATTTCTCTCTGGTATGAGAGCAGCGGTGATTTTTCTGAGGAGTATCACTCTGTCTCTCCTTGATTGCAGGAGAAAACTCTTCTCTGTATATTGGAGATTGCATACAGTAAATTCACTTGGATATCAATCTGATCCCAAAATGTAAGGTTACCTAAATACTAGATATTTTCCTAAAATGCAATTGCATTACTCCATCACATTTTCGGTGTACTCTTTATTGCTGTTTATAAATGTAAGAATAGAGAACATCATCCACCTATACACAGCATGGATAATAGCTCATTAGTTATGCAATAATCACTGGTACAGAAATGGAGAAAAATAAAAGGCATTAAATTAACAAGATTGTGGGTATCATCACATTTGATTTTTGGAAGCCCACAGACCTATTTTTCATACGATATTACAAATGATTTAATCCTACCAATGATTTACTTCCACAAATAATGTAATCTTCTTGAAGCTTTCCATGATACCTAAAGTATTTTTTTTCTGTGACCATTGGCACTTTATGTCTCTTTTAGATCAATTATTAAATCCTGATTTGTTTTATGCTTGCGTGTTTTATCTCCATTATAATAAGTTATAAGATTTTCTTAATCTATTGATAGATCAAAAACTACTTAATGATGTATTGTCTACCTATCTATCTTTTTCATTAAAATGAAATAAGCCGGAGTACCAAAACTGGGATCTTTCTCTTAAATTATCCTGGGTTTATACACTCATTCTATTGATTCCAATGGTTCTTTTAGACTTTCCTCATTTATCTTTTTAGTTTTTGATTAGAAAATTAGGTGCATTTATTAAAATAACTTATTGACAAAAGAGCCAGAACAAACTGCTTAGCCAGACAGGGTTGCCAAACCACCATTTCTTCTGATTTAAAGCAATTTCTGTGATGCAGTTGCTAAATCCAAACCCTGAAGTTACAGGAGAAACTTAACCGCATTTGCCACCATTCACAGATTATCTCACCCAAAGGAATAATAAAGAAAATACGATCATATGTTTTCCAAAAAACACTAAGACCAACATTTTCAGAACTCAAAAGACTAAGGTAACTTTGGGTTATTTAAAAAAAAAAAATAGGCCTTGGTAGTAAATGACTGAAGTTTCTGCTAATGAAAACTTTCCTGAGCTAAAACTTTATCCTCAGAATACAATTCAATAAACTGTAAAAATACTAACAGAATATGGTAAGTCATTTGCTAAAGGTTAATCTTTTACCAGAGGTTACAGGTGGAACTCTATTTAATACATTCTCTCCACTAGCAATAGCTCTTTAAAACAATATATTTCATCAGGAATTACTGAGTCTCTTCTTGGTTTCCTAGTATGTAAAGAAAAGAATCTAAAGAAAAAAGAAGGGAGAAAGCTAACTAGATATTATACAAATAAATTAGGAAAAATGAAATTTTTGAAGACTTGGAATATCAAGTATGTATTATACAACTTATATAATTTTGACTTATATAATTATTTAAATTACCTAATTTTTAATAAAAGTTCAGGTCTTCAAGTCCAGTGATATAGTGTTTTTCTGAAAATAGTGCTAAACTATTAGTTTGATTAAGGAAAATGAGCCATATCTCAGGATCTCAATTACATACTTTTGCCAACAGTATCTTATTATTAATTTAAGAATCACAGTTGTTTCTGTTCACTTATTAATGTTTTTTTCTATTGTGACATTATTTTTCAGATTATAGAAAAGACGTATATATTAGTTTCTTTAATCCAAAGGCTTGAAAATATATCAGAGTAAGAAGGGAAATTTTCAACTTTTAACATTTGTGGGCCCTGCTCCTGGGCTCCAGCAGAAGATACACTTCAACATTTACCAAGGTCAAAATGACTCCACAAAACCTCAAAGCATGGGCTCTATTTCTGCCCTGAGCACATATTGTACAACTACTTTTTAAAAATAAATAAATAAGTAAATAACCAAAAAGGAGCATTCCAAATGTAGGGATAAGAAAAACAAAAAACCCTCATCTTACAGACTTGCAAATACTAAAAGCATGATATAAAGTCTGTAACTTTCTGGAATGCCCTTCATCATGATGATGTGTAACTCTTTATATAAAAAAACTTATATAACCCTGCACCAAATGTTCCTTCCCCAGAGTACTCTCTTCTTTGTTAAGACTGTATATCCTGGGCAGCTGTCCTAACTTGGGCTCAAATAAAATTCTTTTCCTTCCTCTTTAAAAGTAAAAAAAAAAAAAAAAAAAAAAAAAAAAAGGTTTGTTCATTTTGCAAGAGTCACTTGGGGGATATTTTTAAAATGCAGAATCTTGGCCTAATCCCATACATACTGAATCAGAATTTTCATGGGTAAGGCAAAGTGAGTTTACTTTTAAACCTCAGCATTTGGCTTAGAAACCAGTATATCTTGTTTTAATTTTCCCTCCCTTCCCCTATGATCCTCTGTTTTGTCTTTTAAATTCCATGTATGGAACTCATGATTTTTAATCAACTTGATTCATGTATAATTTATGTACAGTATCATGATGCATGTATGTGTTGTATGGAAATGTTATATCACTAAATTATTTTCTTTTCTTTTCTTTACTTTGTGTGTGTGTGTGTGTGTGTGTGTGTGTTGTGTTGGTCACCATAAAATGCATCATTAGTTTTCGATGTGGTGATCAATGATTCATTGTTTTCGTATGGCACCCAGTGTTCCATGCAGTACATGCCCTCCTTGATGCCATCACCAGGCTAACCCAAATTCTACACCTGAAACTAATATTACACTGTATTTTAACTAACTGGAATTTAAATAAAAACTTAAAAAAAAAAAAGAAACCAGTGTATCAACTGACAAATCAATGTACAGTCAAGAGCAAAGAGTGTTGAATAGTATTGTATGTGAATGGGGGCATCATCTGTAGGGGGGATTTAAGGGTTAAAATATAGTGAAAACTTCTGAATGATAACTGGGATATCATGGGCATGTACTACAGGTCGTTTGGCTAAATATCATGCACAGATAATGCCTTCCTATTCAAAGCTTTAAAAATGGAACAGGGAAATGGAAAAGAGAATTTATTTGTTGAACCCTTTTCTATGACCTAAGTTCTGTTGCCCATTCTACATGCATGATATCATTAATCTTAAAATTTATAAAATAAAAACATTCATATTTAAGTTATTCCAGTATAGTGATAGACTTTGAATTATTAACTGCATCCCTCAAATTCATGTACCTAACAATTAAGTCTATCTTATTCAAAAGTTTATAAATTCCATTTTATCATATATTCTGTGATGGACTTCCAAAAGAAGAGACTTGGAATAGAAGATCTGATCTGTTTTTGTTAAAATTGTATCTCCCCCATATGATTCAAGGAGTTGTTCACAGTGGGAAATGCTGTTTTCAGCTTAACTGACCATTTAGGAATAATCACTTGAAAAGTGTTTATGATAAGATCTTAGGGAAGGAAATGGAATCTAAAGTTTGGAGCCTGTAATTGCATAAAAATTGAAGTCACGTTTAGCCACATATGATTTCTATATTTAAGGAAAACATGAAAGAAAAATAACTTAAAAAAAAACCAACAATAAAAACCAAGCTAAAGCTTTAGAAATCTATAGTTATGGTATTTTCCACCAACAAAATGTTCTCAAAGCAAGAAATTGCCTTAGGGTAAAGATCAAATCCAGGGCATTCTAGTAGAATGTGGCCTCAGGGCAAAACTTAGATCAAATATGTGTGCCAAAATTCTTTGATAAGATACTGGAAAGATCATAAACATTTAAGTTTATCTAAACATTATTAAGTTTATCTCATGAAACTCTCACATATGAGGTAAAAAGAGGTCTAAAATGTTAAGTTCTGATTACAAACTAATGAATCAACAATTATTAAAAGAGAGAGAGTTACCTAAAAAATCCAAATGGGTATCAAGGAATTCCCTGGAACTCTTATTTTAAGCAACATAGAATATTATTAGTAGTAAGTATGTGGAGGAGATGGATAGTTCTTTGTTTTTGAACTTCCACAAATCCTTAAAAAGGCAGAGTGAAAGAGAAGCTATGGATAACATTTTCAACTAAATTAGGCAATAAGCATCCCAATTGGGGATTATTTGAAGACCTGTCAACTAAAAAGTGAAGTTATCTACCTCCACATTTACCCAAAATAGATGGGTGAAGCAGACAACAGGAAAGCAAAGAGTCACTGTTCCATAGAAATTCTTGAATTTGCCTCGGCACATTTCACAAGTTCCTTGATAAGAATCACTTCTGCTCTTGAGAATTGGTTTTCCTTTTATTTTAACTCTGATTAGCCATCTTCTTGATAAAAAATGTTTCATATTTTAAGAAAAAAAAAGCTGATTAGCTTTCTTAATCTGTCTCTTGATACTTGAAGGTTGGGAGTCCTGGAGACTTTCATTTTGAACTGTCTCTGCATATTTTAGATCAAGCCAATGGTGCTTTTGCTGACCCAATTCTCTTAAAAGCTTTGTGATGGTTCTGTGAATCTTTTCTTTTCTTTTCTTCTTTTTTTTTTTTTTAGGATTTTTTTATTTATTTGAGACAGAGAGACAGAGAGAGAGCACAAGCCCAAGTGGGAGGGGCAGAGGAAGAGGGAGAGAGAATCTCAAGCAGAATCCACAATGAATGCAAAGCCCATTGTGGGGCACAATCTCACAACCCTGAGATCATGATCTGAGCAGACACCAAGAGTCAGATGTCCAACTGACTGTGCCACCCAGGTGTCCCGGTTCTATGAATCTTATTAGTGTTTTTACCATTGAACCAAACTCATACTCACAAATTACTTCAAGACACACTATTCTCAGAGATGTGAGTCTGTCTCAATGAGACCTGGAAACTGAGCGTGAAATTGTTGTTACACAACAGACTAATGATTCTTAGAAGTCATTTGGCTTAGCAGATAAAGCCTAGAAAGCATGCTCTTAAGATATTCATTTTGTCTATCTAAGAGATGTAACCTTAAATCTTTCCAACATCTTTAAAGAATTTTTGAGCAACATCCTTAATTTAAACTTCCTGGGAGGACACATTGTATTGGAAGTGCCCTGGCCTTGATCTTTACCCTGAGACCATTTCTTATTTAAGAACACTTTGGCTAGAAAGATATACAGGCTACCCTGTATTTCTTGTAAATACTGCTCAAAAATTGAATGCTCTCTTCTTTTTTTTAAAAAAAAAATAGATTTTATTTATTTATTTGACAGAGAAAGAGAGAGAGCACAAACAGGGGGAGTGGCCAGCAGAAGGAGAAGCAGGCTCCCACTGAGTTAGAAGTCCCACTTCAGGCTTCTATCCTAGGACCCTGGGATCATGACCTGAACTGAAGGCAGACACTAAACCGACTGAGCCACCACAGGCTTCTTTCTTTAATTCATTCATTTAATTTCCTTCTTTAATTCATCTCTCTATATATATGGTTCTTGTCAAATACAGCTAAAAAAGATCAGCTGGCATTTTTAACATTCTTCCTGGAAGTATCTTTAGCCAAATTTATCAGTTCATTAAATACTTTCTATAAATGTTTTCCGTTTTCCAGTTATAACTTGTGACAGTTTTACTATACTTTCCAACGCTCCTTAACACAGGATGCTTTACATCCAGACACCGGTAATAATCTCCTCAGTATTTTTCAAGCTTCTTCATGAGTTTCCTCAAGGTCTTCCTGGCCACTTCCTGCTACCCAGTTCCAAAACCAATGCCACATGTTGTAGATTTCTGTTTGGCAACACCTTTGTTCCCAACAAGTTTCATTCTGCTATCTATGACACTGTTACAAACCACTAAAATCTTCTTGGCTTAGAAAAAAAAAATATATATATATTAGCCTGTGGTTCTGTAGCTTCACTGGGCTCGGTTTCATTGGATCTCACATGCAGTGGTAATCATATAGCGATGGATGCTACAGTCAACTGAGGCTAGACTGGGCTAGGTATGCAAGATGGTTCCTTCATTTACATGTCTAGTTCCTCTATACTTCCATGTGATCAGCCTCTCTCTCTCACTCTCTCCCTCTTTTTCTCTTCACCCCACCTTCAAGATCACCAGAGTAGGCTAGGCTTATTTGTCCTTCAATGTCCTTTTCCATGTCCAATTTGTCCTTTTCCATGATCAAGAAGACACAATTCCATGTTATCTAATTTTGGTCTCGGTCTTTGAGCTACTGTACAACTCTGTAAGTTGTAGTAACTGATAGCAATGAAAGGTAATTCTTGTTTATAAAGACACTTAGACCTGACATCCTGACATGCGATCATTTTTGCCACTACTCTATTAGACAAAGCAGTCTCAGGGCAGGTCTACATACCAAGCAATGAAGAAATAAACTCCTCCTCTTGATGGGATGTTCCAAGTCACATTTCAAAAGAGCATATGGAATGGAAGATAACTTTGTAGTCACCTTTGAAAAATACAATCTGTACAATGTATTTAAACAATCCCTTGGCTTAGACACTATTTGCTATTATTTCATTGGTCCTATGGTACAAAATTTATTATATTTTTTAAGGTAGTCGTATAATTAATTCATTTTCTTATGGTGACTTTCATGGAGTATTTAAAGCCCAGAATGGGGGGGTGGTGCCTGGGTTGTTCCGTTGGTTAAACGTCTGCCTTTGGCTCAGGTCATGATCTCTGGGACCTGGGATCAAGCCCCATATCTGGCTTTCTGCTCAGCAGGAAGTCTGCTTCTGTTTCCTTCTGCACCTCCCTCCTGCTTGTGCTCTCGCTCTCAAATAAATAAATAAAATCTTTAAAAAAAATTTAAAGAAAATAAAGCCCAGAATATTTTTATTGTATTTAAATTGTGCATTGTAATCAGAAGCAGGTATCCTACTATTTTAGTATGTTTGGGCTGCTATAATAAAACACCATAGAGTGGATGGTTTATAAACAATGTAATTATTTCTCACAGTTCTGGAGGCTGTAAAACACTAGATCATGATGCCATCAGATTCAGTGTTCAGTAAGCACCCACTTCCTACAAGGCTGTCTTTTCCCTGTAACTTCACATGATAGAAGGGTCGAGGGGCCTCTTATCAAGGCACTAATCCCATTCATGAGGGCTCCACTATCAAGACCTAATTATCTCCCAAAGGACTCACCTCTTTAAACCATCACCTTGCAGGTTAGGATCTCAATATATGAATTCTAAGGAAACAAACACATTCAATCTATGTACCCACTTCATAGTTTCTGTATTTCTCATTCCAGTTATTATGGCAGGCAAATGCCCCACAAGTTCAACTTTAGAAAAATTTTGGCCTAATAGGTTAAGAATTGCTAGTATAATTTGATTTATGATGATTTGGGGTTCAGTCATCATTAATTTTAACCATAATCATGCCAGATAACTAACCCTAGGTTATTTAAGGGACTCTTGTATAAAACCCTTTATTAATCAGGGATGAGTACAAAGAATAAACTACTCTAGGAAGCTTAATTAAAAATAATAAATATGTTAAAAAAATAGGTACGAGCGAAATAAGTGAAAGTGTTATAAAAGATTCTCAACTGAAATTATTCACCTGGGTCCAAAATCATGAAGAATTGAAACAACGCGGAAGCAACTACTAGTGAGACCAGAATTAAAATGATGCCAAATTGATTAACCCAGTGTTACTGTTGCTGCCACAGCTGCTACCCCTACCACCAAATCTAAAGTTAAAATAAAGACACCCAAAGCTTTGTTTCAGAGATTGGGAAATCCAATCATGATACTGCGCTATTGGAGCTGTTACCACCATATATGGGAAATCTCATGAGTGCCCTCAAAGCCCCCATAGCTTTGGAGTTGTTGAAATAACATTTTTAGTCTTGCAACCTCTCCAAAAAGAGCTGTATGGAATGTATCTAGAATGATTCATATTCAATATCTAATATCAACATGTATATCTTCTACATTTTAATGCTCAGATATTAGTAACACTGAGATGTACTGTAAAAAATAAAAGTTTAAAGATGGTAAATAAAAAAAAAATTAAACTGCCAATAATCACAAATGATAGTAAATGTAGATGTGGAAATTATTGTGTAGGTGGAAAATCCAAAAATATACAAAATTATTAGAATCAGTAATTATTTTCACTGATGGATACTAGAGAAAAGCTTAATATAAAATATAATTTGTACATCCACATACTACTGAAATTCAGAATGAGTTAAATATATAATAAAAAGGAACAAATCTAACAAAAGATATATAAAACCTATATAATTAATGTTTTAAAATAATGATTAATAGAAATTTGGAAAATATTTTAAAAATTAAACAACATTGGAAAAATGCCAGTTCTCCTAAATTGATTAAAAGATTCAATGCAGTCTCATTCAAAGTCCCAGAAGGACTTTGTGAAAACTGACAAGCTGATTTAAAACACTAACATGAAATCTGAAGGAATTAAAATAATCAAAATAATCTTAAAATAGAAAAAAAAACATGCTGGAAGACTTATAGTATCAGATATCAAGACTTTTTACAAAGCTCTGGTAATAAAGACAGTCTGGTACTGGTGAAATGCTATACAAATAAACCCTTGGTACTGAATACAGAATTGATGAACTCACCATTACATATATGGTCATCCGACATATGACAAACATGCCATTGAAATTTAGTGGAAGAAAATGTTTTATTATTTATAAATCTTTCAAATTTATAAATTCATTCTTCCACTCATACTCTGGAATGTCAAAGCACTTTTGATATTTTTATCTGGTAATAGTTATTCTATGGTTAGTTCACATATAATCCCATGGAATATCAGAAACAACATTGTACATATGACTTAATTGTGAATCCATTTCTATGATAAACATTTTTAGTTCACCCTTCATTTAGTTCAAGTAGTTCATTTTTAAAAATTTTATTCCATAAAATAATACTCCCAAATCTGAAGGCAAATATAGCGATTGTTATGTATCAATTATTATCTCTCAAAGGAATAGTCATTTTGTTTTGTTTTTTTATTTGTGTTTTATGTAAAAGTGGATATTCTCTTGCAAATTCTTTTGACATATGTGAAACATGACAGGACTGATACTAAAATTACCATGATTATTTTTTGCTTATGTGCACAGTTAAGAATTTTCATGGCAGCATTCCCTTTATATACGTACTTCAGGAGTCTGGGACTGCTACCAAATATTTTAATTTGTTTGAATCTTAACCTTTCTATAGAATTTTAACTCAGAAAGGTGTACTAAGACATTTCTTATTGGGAAAAAAAATTGACAAGATGAGGAAAAGTAGATTTTAACTAAATTTGGATGGATTCCAGAGAAGGGACAGTTTACAAATACTTTCACACTCCTGTTTATGTTGTCTATGCAGACTTGTATAAAAAGCAAATGTAGAGAGAAGACTGAAAGCTGAAGGACCACGTGGGACCAAGCCTATTACCAAAGCAATGAGATCACCATAATCAATTTCAAAACATTTGGAAAACACCACTATAAATGGGGAAATCTAATAAAATCTTAAGGCCTGAACACCCCAGAAACATTCATGAGTTGCTAGATATTTCTGTTAATTTACATCTCTTATACTCTTGCTCCATATTGTATGCTTAGCAAATGGGGAATGGAGAAAGTGAGGGATAAATGAATAAGAGAATAGCAAGGGAAAACTATACTGGTCTCCTGGATAATATGGAGTTACTTGTGATGACTGACCCCTCTAATGAAAACAAGTGAGGAAAACTAGATCCTATGCAAATAACTCACGAATGAAAGCATTGGTGTGCCTCTGTGAAAGCTAGGGCCTCAGGATTTAGCCTGTGGGTTAAGATCCCAGAGACAAGGAAGTGTAAGAGAAGGGAGCCATTGTTTTCCTGAAGGCATTAGTCTATTAGAGGTGCAGTGGCTAAGACTCAGAATCCAAGTAAGGAGTCATGATTAAGAAGCAGACAGGCCAAGGCCAGCTTTAGATTGCTCTAGTCACAAAATGAAGTTCAGAGCTGCCAAAGCCCTGAAGAGAGGGTCCAATATTCCAGGGGTAGGAGGAGCAAACACTGAGAAATGAGAGAGTCTGGTTTCCCACTGAACGATGAACTCATTTCTTAAAACTGTTCATGTCAATTGCACAATCAAATTATCATAAAGTAGGGCGCCTGGGTGGCTCAGTTGGTTAAGCGACTGCCTTCGGCTCAGGTCATGATCCTGGAGTCCCGGGATCGAGTCCCTCATCAGGCTCCCTGCTCGGCAGGGAGTCTGCTTCTCCCTCTCCCACTCCCTGTTTGTGTTCCCTCTCTCGCTGTGTCTTTCTCTGTCAAATAAATAAATAAAATCTTTAAAAAAAATATATCATAAAGTCACTGAAAAGCAAAACAGCATTTTGGCAATCTTGCAGCGCTAAGTAGACAAAAATGGGAGTCTAGTATCCACCCTTAAAAAGAATTGACCCAAGTATAGCTCAAGCAATTTAACTGAAATCCACTGGCTCAAAGAGAGAACTTGAGGATATCAAACATTGTACAGGTCTTATAGTCAGGTAGATAAGATGACTTACTGGACTGAGTGTCTAACCGATGCCCCTATGTAAGCATCTTTTGTTTAATGTCAAGGAATTTGCATGAAATAATCAGCTTTTTATTTAAAAAATAATGAATGTGAGGGTGTCAATATTTTGAATAGTAAAGAATTTGGTAGATTTACATGTCATTTGGGTTACAAAATATATATTTTCAGATGATCAATTATTAACTAAAACCTAGTTTCAGCTCTTCATCAGAGGTAGAATTGAAAAATATGTCCTAATCTAGTATTTTCAGTCAAATGAGGTGATCCTTTTGAAATTTGGTGAATCATTAGTGGTAGAATCAGAGTAAACATCATATTTGGAAAACCCTACGTTGTATAGAAATTCAATTTGATTTTTACCTAGATTTAGGTACACTTTCAGTACAGGTGGTTAAAAATGTCATGTTGCTACTAATTTATCTTTTCAATTTATTCTTTTTATGACTATGTTCCTTACTTAGTACTACTGTTACTAATACTGTTATTTCTATCATCCTAAGATAACAAAACTTTAAAAACCAAGGCCAAGAAGGCTCACCAATTTACCTAAGTAACACAAGAAAAAAATGGAAAAACATGAATCCAATCTCAGAGTTACTCCAAGACAAGTGCTTTTAAAAACTCCAACATTTAGGGTGCCTGGGTGGCTCGGTTGGTTAAGCGACTGCCTTCGGCTCAGATCATGATCCTGGAGTCCCTGGATCGAGTCCTGCATCGGGCTCCCTGCTCGGCAGGGAGTCTGCTTCTCCCTCTGACCCTCCCCCCTCTCATGTGCTCTCTCTCATTCTCTCTCTCTCAAATAAATAAATAAAATCTTTAAAAAAAATAAAAATAAAAATAAAAACTCCAACATTTAAATATTAAATACTTAAGTGCTGACTAATATCTAAAAATTAGAGAACCACCACCTTTGTCAGAAAAACAGTTGCTATAGCATCTGAAATCTGTGAGTTGGTAGATCATAAAAAATGAGAGAGTCTGGTTTCCAGACTCTCTCAGGTTCCAGAGAGCCAGTGTCGAGTCAGAACACTGAGGCAGAGAAAATCACTGTTCACATATGGGTTCAGGTTCAGAAATTAACTGAACAGTATGGAATCCATGTCACCATGTCTTCAATTTAAAGAATCAAGTATATTAGGAATCACAGAGGTAGTTATGTGTACATATATCAGGTATAATTACCTTCTGGAAGTCAAGATGCATTATCACAACCAAGACGATGAGGCATTCACTGATAAAGATACTCCAACTGAACCTCCTAGATTTCTACTAAGAAATATTCTACACATTCTAGGAGATAACTCTAAATAAGATCAACCTCAGTAAATGGGTCAAATTTTTCCTTATCTATGAGTCAAGAAGGGCACACCAGAAGTGAAGGCATATGCACCTCTTACTGAGAATTCTGAACTTAATAGGAAGTACGGTTCTTGTTTACAGGGACCAAGACAGACCTGATCTTAAAGCCAATCACTAGGAATATGGTAAGTCTTTTATGTGGAAGAAGCAAAAATTAAACTGACAAAGAGGGTCTAAGAAACGAGTGATGTTAACAAAAAGTACACTCATTTTTTTTTTTCCGTAGACTGTTTTGATTTGCGCTAAGCTATAGGAAAAAATTTTCAACTGAAATGCACAGAATCTAACTTAGCATGTTAAATATATAAGCTGTGGTGTGCTGGGAGAACATGAGTGTTTTTTTTTTTTTTTTCCAGCACATCCCTGATCACAGGATGTGATCTCTACACCTTGAGCAAAGTTAATAACTCTTATTTGATTTAGAGTTTCAGAATTATTCTGCATTTGTTTGAGGATATTAGTTTTATTCTGAAGCTAATCTTGCAAAGCAGACATGCACATGCACTCACACACACACACACCAGTAAGAAGTATAGTATCTGGATCCACAAAATGAGTTTAATTTTGACTTAGACTTAATCATTATATATCTCTGGTCCTTACCTTTTTTATGAGGTCTAAAGCCAACCAGGATCTTACACAAGATCAAAAATTTATTTTTTTAAGGCTAATTTATTTATTTGAGAGAGAGAGCATGAGTGAGCATGGCGGGGAGAGGCAGAGGGAGAGAATTTCAAGCAGACTCCTCACTGAGCACAGAGGCCAGCATGGGGCTCAGTCTTGCTACCCTGAGATCATGACCTGAGCTGAAACAAAGAGTCACAAGCTCAACTGACTGAGCCACCCAGGCACCCCATGAGATTAAAAATTTCAAAATCAATTTAGATTCCATCTTGTGTAGGAATTTATTATTTCCTCTTTTCTAAATCTGTTAAGGAACAATTTTTCCTAAATAAGTAAATAGCACTATAAGCCCAGTTGTTCAAACCAGAAAACTACAAGTGTTATCACCTGTATTTTGACTAACCTCTTATTAAATATATCTCTTTTTAATTTTAATGTTTAAAATACTCTTTAATATGTCCCCTTTCTTCCTTGCTAGCCATCATCCCATTAGATCAGCTATTATCAATTCCCATCTGGACTATTACAACAGTTTCCTAAATGGTTCCACACCAGTCAACATCCATACGTTTCTATATGATATAAACATATACAACTCCATATGTGTGTATCAAATACAAACCTATAAAACGATACTTTAAAAAATGTTAATCTCATTAGTTGGCATTTTGCCTAGAACATGTCAACATCTTTCCATTACTCTTAAAACTAAAACACAATTCCTGTGCTTTACAAGTCCCTGAATGATTTTATCACAACTATGATTCCTTCTTTCATCTTGCATCAGGCATGACTCCTTACACTACCAAATCTGAATTAGGGTGATGGGGATATAATTAAAGAAAAGTACATTGGAGCGCCTGGGTGGCTCAGTTGGTTAAGGGTCTAACTTTGGCTCAGGTCATGATCCCAGGACCTTGGGATCGAGCCCCATGTCTAGCTCTTTGTTCAGTGGGGAGCCTGCTTCTGCCTGCCGCTCTGCCTGCCTGTGCTTGGCTCTCTCTCTCACTCTCTCTCTGTTAAATAAAAAAGAAAGAAAAGAAAAGAAAAGAAAAGAAAAGAAAAGAAAAGAAAAGAAA